>NC_139512.1:281217113-281509613 GCF_947247035.1 Vipera ursinii | reverse complement strand
CCCTATTCACCGGCCCATGCTATCAAAATAACAGCAAGTCACTATTCAATTCAATTCCGAATAGAGCTGGAAGGGACCTTGGAGGTCTCCTAATCCAACCCCCTGCTCAAGAAGGAGATCCCATACCATCCCAGTCAATTGGCTATCCTATCTCTTCTTGAAGACCTCCAGTGATGAAGCATCCACAACTTCTAGAGGCAAGCTGTTCCACTGGTTAATTGTCCCCACTGTTCCAGGTTGCTTTTCTCCTTGATCATTTTCCATCCATTGTTTGTTGTCCTGCCTTCAAGTGCTTTGAAAAATAAGTTGACACCATCTTCTTTGTGGCAGCCCCTCAAATATTGGAATATTGCTATCATGTCAATCCTAGTCTTTCTTTTCTCTAGAACTAGCCATATCCAAATCCTGCAACCATTCTTCTTATGCTTTAGTCTCCAGGCCTTTAATCATCTTAGTTGCTCTTCTTTGCACTTTTTCCAAAGTCTCAACGTCTTTTTTTGTAATGTGGTGACCAAAACTGTATGCAGGATTCCACGTGTGGCCTTACTGCTCATCTTCAAATCAAGTTTAATCTTGCTTGACTTTATGGACACATCCATGTAGTTTTTTCTGCAACAGTATGGAAGAAAGCCACTGCTTTTCTGATTTTTTTTTACTTCCCATTTACTAGCAGTTCTGTGTCTCCTGGGTGGTCTCCTGTCCAAGAATTAAGCAGATCCTTCCTTTTGAGATCAGCCACTAGCAGCTGGCTGCTGCTACTGCCTAGCTGAACTCTTGTCAGAAATCAAATTGACTTGATGCACACATGGCATTAAGCCACAGTTAGCTTAAGCATGGTTTCCTGAATAAAACATAATTGGCTTGGTGTTTACAGCATGCTAAGCCATAAACCACAGGTTACAAATTATAATGGCTGGATTCCTATAACACACTAAGGCAAAATCAATTGCAGGGGTAGACAACCCAGAGCCTTTCAGCTCATATGCAATTTGGCTGCTTTTTTTTTGTAGCCCTACCTATCCTCTATTGCTGAAATCAGGAAGCAAACTTGCCCATTTTCAGTGGGGTGATTATTTTCATTTTTAGTGTTAACCAAAATACCACATCACCCTCATGTCAGAAGCATCGGTGCACTTCCAGGTTGAAAGGAATTCAATATTCATATTGAATGATGCAGGTGGCATCATCTTTGTCCAGGGGATGCCCAGCTGGGGGATCCTTTAACGTTCCCACCAGGAGCTGGAGCGAAGGACAGTAGCTCACCCTGCACACATCAGCACTCAAGTCTAAAATGCTGGCTTGATAGCCTGCAATCCAGCATCCTAACCACGCAAGCCACTGTGCTCCTAACAACATGCCAAAGAGATGTATTAACATAGCAATTTTAGCAAAACCATCTTACAATCCCAGCTGAAATGGGTTGAATAATTTTGTCCTGCCCTCCATAGTTACGTCAATGTGTTTCGATGCCATGATTTCTACGTTCCTGCAAGGATTGAATGCATATGTTTGTGTATGCACATAGGCTCCAGCTCAAAAGAGTTGCATACATCTCCCTGTTACATGAGACAAAAGCCCAGATGGTGTCAAAAAGAGGAGGGTTAACACGTGTCTCTCTCAGGCTCCTGCATCTGAGGGCTAAATCTTAGGCTAGTTTAAATGTCTGTTTCATCTACCAAAAATCTGCAGCGTATTTTAAAAACAAAATATTATATTCTGCAGTGGCGTAGCATTGGGGGGTGCAGGGGGGCCGGCCGCACCGGGCGCAACATCTGGGGGGGCGCCCATTAAGCTCGCCGGAGGGAGACGTTTCCGCTTCGCCGAGGGTCGGTGGTAGTGGGGGGACGGCAGCCGGTCAAGCCCGGCAACACGTCCGATCCCGCTGCTGGCACCGGCACCTCTCCGTCCGCCGACGCCCCGTTGGGATCAGGCCAAGGCGCGTTGGGACGGGGCAAAGAGAAGAGCAGCACTGCTGCCGCCCTTTCTGTGCCGGATTCGCACCCGGGGCCAAAAAAAAACAAAAAAAACCAAAGGCGCCAGTGAGGGCCCGCTCAGCGGCGCTTCGGAAGGCCCGAGTGGGCTCTGCCGCTTCGTCTCCGCGATCGTGCGCAAAGCCAAGCTGGGGATGGAGGCAGCCGGCAAAGGCTCGGCTTACGAGCCTCGCGGAAGATCAGCCACCCACTCGCGGGAGGGGCGGAGCGGGACGCCGCAGTTTCCATGTGGCTCCGTGCCGTGGTTAATCCCCGCTGCACCTGCGGCTGCCATGGCGGGGTAAAAGGAACGGCGGGTTAAGTTTTCGAGGGACAAGTTACTCGCCTTTTTTTTATTTCCCTCCACCCCACCCCACCCCACCCCGCTCGCTTCTTTTTCCCCAGGGAATCTGAAGCTACTTTGCGCACATCAAAAGCCTTGAGTATTTGCGGCTGAACTCTGAAAATCGCTGACCCGAAGGCAGCCCTCTCAAAGCACCAATCCAAACGGAAGCGGGGGGGGGCAGAGATTCATTCGCCCCGACCCACCTTTATTCAGGGAGGCGTGCATCACACGCCAATTTTTTTTATTTAGGGTTTTGATGAACACACGACAAGGGGAGCAATAGTCATCCCTGGGATTCCTTTAAGCCAGTGGTGTAGCGTGGGGGGGTGCAGGGTGGGCCAGGCGCAACATCTGGAGGGGCGCATTAGATGCATTTTACTTTAATTACATCAGTATTTTCATAACAAACAATACATGTGCTTAGGGGGGTAAGGGTTTCTTTAACTAATCTAGTGGAAGAGACTCGAGTGTTAAAATCCACGGGTTAGGGGGCGCAAATTACTTGCCTTGCCCCGGGTGCTGACAACCCACGCTACGCCACTGATATTCTGCAAGGCCAGTAGTTGTAGAACATTTTTTTTTTAGACTGTGGCAACATTCCCCGGTTAATGCTCCCTGAAGAGACTGGATTGAGAACAACAGGCTTGTGCCATTTAAAATAAAAGAATAATAAAACCTGACTGAGTTAAAGGATAGCACATGCCGCAATCCCTTTTATACGACTTGGCAGTTGAAACTATGCTCCAACCCTACTTTTCTTTTTCTTTTTTTGACAACAGATTTCATTTTGAATATATTGTAACAAGGCTAAGTAGGGTAGGAGGTTTTTTTTTAAATAAACAATTGTTTAAATAAACAATGCCCATCTTGTTAGTGAACAAAGCGAAGCAAATTTTAGGATGTTGGAATGCATTTTTTTTAAAAAAAAACACAACTTGCATGTGATATTAGCCTAGTATTATCTGATATTTTGATGTTTTGGTAATATTTGTAATCGCTAGGAGTGGGAGTGAATCAACTCTAAAATAGGTGGCCACCTCCGTAAGTAAAAAAATAAAAAATAATAAAATCAGTTGGTTAGACCTATAAAGCCCTAAATGGCATGGGTCCGGATTACCTACGGGAGCACCTGCTGCTGGCGTCAACTTCCCTTCGTCCTGTGCGCTCCCACAGAGAGGGCCTCCTCAGGGATTGCCGGCTGGCGGCCCACAGGGGGAGAGCATTCTCTGTGGGTGCGCCAGCCCTTTGGAATCAACTGCCTGTTGAGCTCCGGATGGCTCCCGACCTTCACTCTTTCCGCCATGACCTGAAGCCTTCTTTGTTTGAACAGGCCGGCCTGGACTAAGGGTTTGGGTTTATTTTTAACCATTTATTGTTGGGGCTAAATTAATTTAATTTATTTTTAATTTTTGTATGCTGTGTTTTATTGCCCTGTACAATGCCCTGAGTCCTTTGGGAGAAGGGTGGTATAGAAATTTAATAAATAATAATAATTAATAATTAATAATTTTTTAAAAAAAATTCCCTTCACTAGTTTTGGTCTAAGGAAGGTCAAAAATACAAGTGTCTAAAATAGGGTTTTCTGTGGACTGGCTCCGGATCGCAGCATGCCAGAAACCGGGCTGAGCAAACAAGCGGAAAACCACCCTTGGGATGCAGGCAGCTTGAGAATCCACAGTCCCTCCGGTCCACAGAAAACCCTCTCTCCATAGAACTAGTCCCGGGTGCCTCAAAGATTGGGATCCACTATTCTAAAACACTCCTTCCTTCCAGATGTCCTCACTTTAGTTTAATCCAGATCTTCTCATCCCTTTTATTTCTAATTCTCTTCACTTTGCTGAAGACTTCTTCTTTGGACATCTGTGGAGTTCTCAATCATCCAGGTTATGGTTCTCCCCAAGGTGCTTTCTCCAAAAGTCAGCTGGACTTTCTTTTTCTTTTCTTTTTTATTGAAAAGTTTTACAATACAATTTTCCTTTAAAGAACCCCCCCTTCCCCCACCCTCCTCCCCCCCTACCTCCCCCTACCTCCCCCCCTCCCCCCCTCCCTCCTCGCCGCCCTCCCTCCCCCCCTCCCCCCCCGACTTCCCAGAGCTAAATACAAGGTATATATATATAAAAAAGCAATCATAAACAACCATATACTAACAATTACAAGTTCTAAAATCCATTACTCTCTAGCTTGTATAGGATAAAACAAGCCTTAGCAATATTAAATATATATAAGAAACTAAAATAGAAAAAAGAAAAAACAAAGCGAAGGAAGACTTATTCGAATGCTACATAAAACTTCTTAACCCTATACTTGTTCTGGATAAACTCAATCCATTTTCTCCATTCCATAATATAATGTTCTTGCGAATGATCTTTCAAATAGGCCGAAATCTTCGCCATCTCTGCCAGGTCGGAAACCTTTAAAATCCACTCTTGTATAGTCGGCAGTTCCTCTTTCTTCCAATATTGACCTATCAAAAGTCTTGCTGCCGTAACTAAGTTCAGCATCAGCTTGGAGTCCACAACTGTAGCGTCAACAATTATTCCCAACAAAAAAAATTGTGGGCAAAACTTTATCCTCCGTTTAAAAACCTTCTGCATATTCCACCAGACTTTTAGCCAAAAAGCCTTAACCTTTTTACAAGTCCACCATATGTGAAAATATGTTGCATCTTCATCACCGCACCTCCAACATTTAGGCTGATAATTCGGATACATACTTGCAAGCTTTTTAGGATCTAAATGCCATCTATAAAACATTTTGTAAAAATTTTCTCTTAAATTTTGAGCTTGTGTAAATTTTACATTCCTCACCCAAATCTTTTCCCAGGTGTCCATTGTGATAACTTCCTGAATGTTTTGGGCCCATTTTATCATGCAATCCTTAACCAGCTCTGTTTCTGAATCGATCTCTATCAATGCAAGATATATCCGTTTAATATGTGCTGGTCCCTGATTTCTAATTTGCTTTATCAAATTTTCATCAGTCATTACAAATCCATTTTTCTGGTCTTCTTTCCACCTGGCCCGTAACTGAATATATTGAAACCAAGTTTGAACAACCTTCTCTTCTCGCAAGAAATTATATGATTTCAGGCACCAAACATTCCTTTCCAAACTTAAAATTTCCTTGTAAGTAGTCTCATCGTGTTTGAAACCAGCATGTATATTTTCTATTGCGTGTTTTGGAATTGCCCACAATGGTATCTTGCTGCTTAACTTGTATCTGTACTACTTCCAAACTCTCAGCAATGCCTGTCTTAAAATATGCATCCTAAACACGGAATCTACCTTCTTATCATACAACAAATATGCATGCCAGCCAAACAACAAATCATGGCCCTCAAGATTTAATAACCTCGGTTGCGTCAAATTAATCCAATCGCTTATTCCTACTAATGCAGCAGCTTCATAATATAATTTAAGATTAGGCAATTTAAGGCCACCTCTCTCACGAGTATCCTGCATAATCTTAAGTTTAACTCGTGGCTTTTTCCCTGCCCAGACAAATTTATTGATACCACGCTGCCATTCCTCCAAATTAGAATCTTTCTTAAGAATCGGTATCATTTGAAATAAGAATAAAAATTTGGGCAGGACATTCATTTTCACTGCTGCAATCCGTCCCAACAAAGACAATTGCAATTTTTCCCAACTCTCCAATTCTTTTTGAATTTTCCCCCATAGTTTTTCATAATTATTTTTATATATCTTTGTATTAGAGGGCGACAAAGTCACCCCCAAATATTTAACCCTTTTAACAATCTCAAATCCAGTTAATCCTTCTAAGAGAGCCTTCTGTGAAACTGTCATATTTCTAGCCAAAATTTTAGTTTTCTGTATGTTTACTTTAAATCCAGAAACCTTCCCATATTGTGTTATTATCTCCATCAGGTCCACAACAGAGTTCTCTGGCTGGGTCACTGTAACAACCAGATCATCTGCAAATGCTCTCAATCTATAGTCCTGATCTCCGACTTGTATCCCCTTAATTTTTTCCGAATTCCGAATCTTAACCAATAATATCTCTAATGTTAACACAAATAACAAGGGCGATAGCGGACACCCTTGCCTTGTGCCCTTCTCAATATTACATGCTGTTGTCAAGCTATTGTTAACTATAATACGGGCAGTTTGTTTTTGATATAATGCCCTAATCGGTTGTAGAAATTTTTCCCCAAAATCCATTTTGTCTAAAACTTTCAACAAAAATTGCCAATTCAATTGATCAAAAGCCTTTTCAGCATCTAAAAAGATTAGCGCTGCAGATATCTGGTTGTGCCTTTCCAAAAACTCTAACACATCAACTATATGTCTCACGTTATTTTTCATTTGTCTACCACTAATAAACCCCGTTTGATCCCCATGAACCACCTGTTGTAGAACCCTCATCAATCTATTAGCCAAAACCTTAGCAAATATCTTATAATCTGTATTTAAAAGCGATATCGGTCTATAATTTTTAACTAAAGTAGCATCCTGGTCTTCCTTCGCAATCAAAGAAATAAAAGCTGTTCTCCAAGACGGTGGCACCTTTCCCCCCTTCTGGATTGTCTGGAACAGTTCCTTTAACGGTTTTATCATCTCTAATTGTAAGTTTTTATAATAGGCCGCAGTCAAGCCATCTGTGCCTGGTGCTTTATCCACCTTCAGTTCCTTAATAGCTGTAAAAATTTCTTCTTCTGTAATCAGCTGATTAATCCCCTCTTTTTGTACTTGCGTAAGAACCGGGATGCTAGCATTCTCCAAGTACGTATCAATATCTTTTGCATTAATGTCCTCTTTAGTATATAATTTCGAATAAAAATCCACAAAAGCATCCTTAATAAGATTCTGTTGAAACACGACCCTTCCTTTATACTCAATCTTATCTATATTAGATGCCCTTTGTTTTTTTCCTCAGTCTATAAGCTAACCATCTGCCTGGTTTATTGGCATTGCAAAAAGTATTATGCCTAGCAAACCGCAGATTGGTCGCCACTTGATCAGCCATTAATTTATCAAATTGTCCTCTTAACAATCTAATAGCCTCCTTGATCTTCACATCCTCTGGGTTCAAAATCAAAGCCTTTTCTTTTTCCTTTATTTCATTCTCCAGTTCTTTCCTTCTATTCTCCACTACACGTCTATGTCTATTATTCATATGTATCAACACCCCTCTCATATAGGCCTTGCTAGCATCCCAAACCATATCCATAGAGGTACCCTTGTTCATATTAATCTCAAAAAAATCCTTCATCCGCTGTTTGCATTCTTCCACATTTCTCTGGTTTCTAAACAAATTCTCATTCACACGCCATGAGCGCCTATCTCTTTTTTCCTTATCAATCTCCAACCAAACTGGACTGTGGTCAGAGATAGTTCTTGCACAAATCTTCACCTTTTTAGTTCTCAAAAATAAATCATTAGTCGACAAAATAAAATCAATCCTCGAAAAAGATTGATGTCTATCAGAATAAAAAGTATAGTCCTTCTCCTGCAAGTGTCTCTCACGCCAAATATCTCGCAATTCCAGGTCATCCTTCATTTCAAAAAAAGATTTAGGCAGTCTAGCATGACTTGGAATGCGCTTAAAAGCTCCAGCCTTATCCAACTGTACATCCATAACTCCATTCCAGTCCCCCATAAAAATAAAAGATTTATAATCCAACTGGGTAAGCTTTGTGTGAAGTAAGCTAAAAAAGTCAGCTTGTTGTTGATTTGGTGCATATAGTCCAACTAAAAGCGTCTTTTTACCTTCTAACAACAACTCAATCATAACATATCTTCCATGCTTATCTGCTTCAATTAAATCCGCTGTTAGGGCACTTTTAACATAAACAACCACTCCATTTTTCTTATTCTCTGCAGAAGCAACAAATTGCGTACCCAGTCTCGAGTTCATTAAATACTTTTGATCCAAAACTCTAATATGCGTTTCTTGCAGACATATAACATCTATCTTAAATTGTTTTAAATATTGAAAAACTTTCTTCCTCTTCTGCGGTGAATTTAGTCCATTAACATTCCAAGTTAAAAATTTAGTTGCCATGTATATCCTCAAAAAGCTCTTGGACCACAGCTTTGATAGGACTAATTTCTTTAGGCCGTGCTCCTCCCACAGCTTGGCTATGAATGCGTTGTGAAGAATCTGAAGACTTTTGCTGATCTTGCTCTTTTATTTTCTTTGCTCGTCTTAAAGCAGCACGCGTCACTCTTTGCTCTCTAGGATCATCCAAAGAAATTGTAGCTTGATCTCCTCCAGCACCATTTTCCTCTGTTTCCTCCTGTTGTTGTTCTTCTTCTCCAGATCCCTTTCCAGCTTCCAGAAGTGTTAATGGGGTTGCTTTTAAGACATTATTGTAGAAATCACGCGCTTGTTTCACAGTGATCAGCCTGTACCTTTTACCTTCATGCATCACCATCAGCCCTTCTGGAATCTCCCATCTGAATCTTATATCTCTTTGCTTAAGCTCATGCACAAGAAATGTATAGTCCTTCCTTCCCCTTAAAATCCTTGGAGGAATTTCTTTTAAAACCAAGACTTCTTGTTCAGCAATCACGACTTTAGCATCGTAGGCAGCTTGTATCACTTGATCTCTAATTTCTCTTTTTGCAAAGTAAACCACCACATCTCTAGGCAACTTTCTCTGTCTAGCAATCCATGAATTCACCCGAAACACTTTATCCATAGCTGCTCTTATTTCAGATGCTGGCTGGTTCAATACCCCTTCGAGAGCCTCAGAGATCAGCTGCTTTAAATCTTCTTTAATATTCTCTTTTAAACCTCTGATTCTGACAGCAAACTGCATCTGGTAAAATTGGGCAAGGCTTAACTCCCTATCCATTCTGTCTCTTGCATTTTCATTCTCCCGTGCTTTTACTTCTAATATAGCATTCCTTTGAACCAAATCATCCATTTTTTCATCTAAATCTTCCACACATTCCGCCACTTTATGCACTGAAGACAAAATGTCTACCTTCATCACGCTGAACTTCTGTTCCATCCTTTCTTCCATTCTTTCCTCCAGTTTCTCCAATTTCTCCTCCATCTGTGCAAATTTATCAGCAATTGATTGATTAATTGATTCCAAAAGTACCTGGGCATGTTTATCCAGAGCATCTCGCAAATCCTTCGATGTCAGCACTTCAGGAGTGTGCAACGCCTGTAGTGATGATTGTTGCACCGGCGAGGATCCACCACTCCGAAGAGTTTTAGGGGGAGGTTTAGCCGCCATCTTTTAGTCCTCAATTATGACGCACTTTCACTTAAAGTTTAGAAAGTCCAACAAACTCGAGAGTATAGTAAAATAATCCTCTTCACCTTTCCCTCTTGTACCGCTCTGCCTGCTCCTTTAAATCATAGTCCTTTCTTCAGGCAGGGATGGTTCGCAGACGCCTGGCTCCGCTCCAAGAAGTTCGGAGCAGAGATGACGGCCAGCTGGGAGCAACCCAGGCTTCGGGGGAGTTCAATCCTCCAGCCGCCCAAGCTCCAAGCTCAGGCGGCCTCGGAGAACTCTACCCCTACCTGGGGCCTCACCCCCTCCTCTTCTCCCGAGGAGGGGGCTTCAATTTCGCCCGAACAGCTGATCGGCGCTGTTTCGGGCGAAAAAACAAACAGCTGAGGGTAGCCAGGGGAGGCTGTCTTCGGCGCCGCGCCGCCACCGGAAGTCCCTTTTTCTTTTCTTTTTTAATCCCATTTATATCCCGCCCTTCTCCGAAGACTCAGGGCGGCTTACAATCTAAAGCACAAACCAATGTGCTTAGCAATAGCCTTCATTCTATGTATATGCCTGCTTATTAGGGCTTTCGCCCCCCCTCCAAGTGGCATTATTACAAAGTCAGCTTATTGCCCCCAACAATCTGGGTCCTCATTTTACCTACCTCGGAAGGATGGAAGGCTGAGTCAACCTTGAGCCTGGTGGGATGCGAACCTGCACTAATTGCAGGCAGCTGGTGTTACTTAAGGAGGCATTAGCCCACTGCTCCACCAAGGCTGATAGGTGTTTTTTTCTTTGAAAACATTTTGCTTCCCATCCAAGAATCTTCTTCAGTTCTTCTTTAGACCTTTCCGTCTACTTCAAAAACATGTTTTATTCCTACCAAAGTTACTTCTATTTTTTCTGCCTTTTAATCCTAACCATTTCTTTTTTTTTCCCCTCTGCACGCATCATGCAATCTTTTCCTCTCCTCCAGATTTTTGCAGGATTCTCTTATGTGCGTTTTTTTTTCTTATCTACAGCCTTTCAGGTAAGAATTACAACCAGCAAACTTCTTTGTATTTCCATTTAATATAATCCCATACTTTTCACTTTGTTCTGAACAGATTTTTTTTCTCAAAAGTGGGTTGACATTACTTTATTCCTAAGGCTGAGACGGAGAGTGGCTGGCTTTATGACTAAGGTGGAATTAGAACTCACCATCTCCCAGTTTGTAGTCTGATGCCTTAAGCATAGAGCAGATTCCATACTCTCTTTCCTAACATCTACTTTCCATTTCATTCTGTTGGGAAATCAATCTATCTCCTAATACTTTTCACGTCCAGTGTGACCAGTACTTTTTCTTCCTATTGTCATTCTGCTTTCACTTCTTTTCTTTTTTTTTCCAAATAATTTTTCCCCAAGATCTGCTTTTAATATTACCAAAAATATTGTGTTGCATACTCAGAATCTCTCATCCCCTCGTATCCTTAATTCTCTTAATCTGTCATCATAAACATTGAAACCAAACATTCTTTTATATTTATATTTGTTTCTTTGCCATCTGTATATGTAAATACACTTTTGATGAAACCATAGATGCGGAATCATTTTTTTTCTGAGCAGATAATCATTGAATAATCATCATTCTCATTTATTCTTGGATTTTCAAATGACTCAATTACCGTTTTTCCTGTACCCCCTCTTCTCACTCCTACCCACCTACTACTGTCACCCAGAAGAGCATATTTTTCTCTTGATTGCACTTATTCAGAGCATTGGATGATGGCTTATCAAAGTCATGTCCAATTCTACCATTCACTGGGAGCTTAATTACAAGTAGAATTCATTTAACAACTGCCTCATTTAGCGACTAGTTATGAGGGTGATGAAAAGGCAATTTTACAGCCAATCTTTGCACTTATGACCTTTGCAGGTCTGTAAAGGAAAGCTGAAGTAAGAGCATAAGCACAGTTATACTTTCACTTAGTGACTGCTTTGCTTAATGTTGCTAAATGAGGACCACCTGTATCACTAACATGCAGATTATACTTTCAACTATGTTCAGAAGCATAGCTACCTGGATGACACTAATTCTTGTTTCTAATATATATTTTAGACTTCCATTATAATTAAACCTGTTCTTTTACTTCCCTGCATATATGCATCAACTTTCCCAAATCAGAGGATCTTTATTCTGGTCTTTCCACCCTTTCCCATTCACACAGGCACACAACATACTGATTTCACTTCTATTAATTGTATTTCTTCATTCATGTTCTTTACTTTGTTTACATTCCAAGTCACAATATTCCTTGTGCCATAGTAGTCAAACGTTTTCCATAAGGGAAAGGAACAGTAGACAAAACTAGCAAAATAATCATTGTCATGGCAGATGCCCATGGAGTATTTGGGGATGAGTTACTTGTTGTAAGGACAAATTATAGTTGGTTGTAAAAAGTGTGTTGGGAAACATATTGTAAATGTGAGCTGAACATAGTGGGAAAGAGGTGCATAATGTAAGTATTAAAATAAAAGAAAAAGATAAGGTGAAGATCTGATGATGACATAAAGGAAGACTGAACACAGAAGAGAGTGACTAGTAGGAACAAAATAAAGTGAAGTGGGAAGAAAGTGTGAATGGGTCAAGAGGAAGGGGAAACTGAGAAAACTGTGGCTGGAGGAAGTTGATGAAAGCTTGAAAAAGAGAGTGTTGAGAAGTTTACAGAAGGCAATATATGAAGTGATAGACTTGGTGGAAGCAGTAATGGTTTGCAAGAGCAGAAAGTCACGAACAGATATCAAGGTTGATGTCAATATAATTAGCTTTTACTTACAGTTCTTCTCCTTATGTCCTGCCTTTGATTTGTTTAGCCCATTATTCTTACTCCTTTCCTGCACTCTGCATGATTTATCAATTTATTCAATTTATATGGCGACCTAACTGAACAAGTGACTCTTGGTAGTGAACTAAATTAAAATAAAATAAAACTGTTGCAATAGATACAAAAAGGAAAATACATTGCAGCAGGGAAAATGTATCCCATAATCATTAAAATAACCAAGAAATGGGTCCCTGCAGACACTTAGGGCCCCAGGCCTGGGCATAGAGCAAGGTCTTTAAGGACATAGGAAAAACCAGCAAGGTTGGGCTAATTTCTGAAGGGAGAATGTTTCATAAACCAAGTGCTTATAATGGTATATAAGAAAGATCTTGGGAGGCCTCTTGAAGTAATGCTGGGAATGGTCAAATAAGAGACATTATAAACCAGAGGTCCCCAACCTTTTGGGTACCGGGGATTGGTTCCATGGAAAGAGGTTTTTCCATGGACTGGAGGGTATGTGGTTTTGTGTGCTGCCTGCATCCTGCAGATGGGGCTTTGCTTGTTTGTGCGGCCCGGTTGCTGGCAGGCCCTGGCCCTGTACTGGTCCATGGACAGGGGTTGGGGACCCCTTGTATAAACCACAGCTGCACAGTGAGTGGTGTAAGAGGTTCAGAAGAGACCCCACCCCTAAGTTCATAGACTGTAAAGGTGATGGTGCAAGAATTTTTCTTTCAGACTTTTAGTAAGATTCTTGTTGTATTTTCTATCTGGTCTACCTGGCAAGACTGACAGTGCCACAGCAGAAAAGTCTCATCTTTTAGGCCCTAAAACTGGTATTCTTTGGCCATTAGGACCCGAAGCATAGCCATCCTGCCTGACTGGATTGGATGATTAGAAACACCTGAGGAGAATGGTCACAAGACATGAAAGACTTAAAAGTAGCAACCACCTTGTTGAATTGCATCCAGAAGCACACTGGAAGCCAATACAGCTCACAGAATACAGGCATAGCATGTGCTGAATAATCAGCTTCATTTAATTATTTATTGATCAAACTTATATAGCTATCCATCTAATCAAAGGTGACTCTGGGCAGCATACAACAATAAATAAAACAAAAAGTGCAAAAACAGTATATATAGTTATAAGAACCCTGGTAATAAATAACCTAAAATACAACCTTAAATAGAGAGAGAATTAATAAAATGGTCTCCCACTACCATGGAACTCCTAGACAAGTCTCTGGTCCTTTGGGAACTCCAGGCCTGGTCACATAACCAGTCTTGAGGGCCTTCTAGAATGTCAGAAGGGATGGGACCACTTTAATGCTGGAGGGAAGGAAGTTCCATAAGGAGGCACCACAACAGAGAGGCACATCTCCAAGGGTCCATCAAATATAGTTTCCTAGCTGATGATAGCTGCAGCACACCTTCTCTGCAAGAACTAATATAAGTGGGAAAGGCAGTCCTTCGGATAGCCTGGTCCTATACCATAAGAGGCTTTAAAGATTAAAGCCAGCATCTTGAATTGGATCTGGAAGCAAACTGGCATCCTATGCAGCTCCCTCAGTGGAGATGTAACATGCATCGTTCTAGGAGTACATATAACTGCCCATGTTGTTGCATTCTGTACCAGCTGAAACTTCCAGATACTCTTCAAGGGCAGCCCCATGTACACTGAATTAAAGTAGAAGGAGGACTTATTTTTTTGATTATCCCAAAGGAGAATTTCATGATGAGAATATGTGTGTATCTAATATATGCTAAATAGGGATGCGGTGGCTCAATGGGTTAGGACGCTGAGCTTGTCAATCAGAAGGTCGGCAGTTTGGCGGGTCGAATCCCGAGTGCCGCGTAACAGAGTGAGCGCCTGTTACTCATCCCAGCTTCTGCCAACCTAGCAGTTCGAAAGCACGTAAAAATGCAAGTAGAAAAATAGGGACCACTACGGTGGGAAGGTAACAGCGTTCCGGGCGCCTTTGGCATCTAGTCATGCTGGTCATATGACCACAGAGACGTCCTCGGACAAGCGCTGGCTCTTCGGCTTTGAAACAGAGATGAGCACTGGCCTCTAGAGTCGGAAACGACTAGCACGCATGTGCGGGGGAACCTTTACCTTTACCTAATATATGCTAACTATGCTTGGAAAAAAATACTGTATTTCCTACAATGCACTTTTTAAAAAGGTGACTCATTTAAGATTTATTTGGAATCTTAATTGATCTAACTTTTTTAGATATTGAGAAATCTATTCCAACCCACAAGCAGATTCAAGGCAAGGCTCAACATTTATAACAAATGTATAATACAAGATACACACGTATCCCCATTTGAATTTCACTGATACAAGTGTGTTATCTGTATCACATTGTATTAGTCATTCCTAGCCTTCTTTTTAAGGCTAAGCATTGTGTGGGAGTGGATGGGGAGAAATTACAAAGAAAACATTTATGCGTTTGTCTGTGTTTGTAATGAGTAAGCATTCCAGGGAGTTATTTCAAGCTTGCTGCTCTTATTTTGGAAAGAGTGATTTATTGTAATTTCTATTGTAATTTCAATATAAAAACAGAATTTTATCTCACCAAAAACAAAAACGGAAAAAAGGTCCTTTCAGGAGGGTAGAAACTCATTAGAATTTTACCCATGCCACTTCACAAAAGATGGCTACAGAAAACAAAGTGAGGTGCTGAGCTTACTTGCCTGCCTTTGTGCTGGAGTATCTGAGATTTTCAGAATCTCACAGCTCAGTGCACACATATGTTGAGGCAGCTGACTGGGTTTATTGCATTTTTGTGCCTGGCTGTCCAAGCTGTGGGTTGAAAAATGCAATGCTGGGTTAATTGCTGGTTGTTGAAAGCTTTGTTATGCATTTTAATATTTACAGAATTTGCTAACACAATTATCCCTGTTTGAGCATAGCCCAATTCTCACTTGGAATGGTTTCAAGTCTGCAACTGAATAGGTGAAACGCCATGACTGCACCATATCAGGTTTTTTTTTTTTTTGCATAACTGAATCTGCACATCATATGAATATCTCTCCTGTGAGGAGAAAGATTCATAGTGGCAAAATAAATGCAGAGTATTGATTCTGAGATCCTGAGGCCATTGGGACATGTTTGACAGAGAATAGAACTAATCAGCAATTATGGTTCCTCCAACTTCATGATTGTGTTTCTCTTTTGTTTGTTGCATTATATACAGCTGAACCAACAAAGAATTCCCAGAGATAAAAGTTGCTGTAAATCATCTCTTGAAAATATATGGACATCAGCTCCCAGAATTCCTCAGCCAGCACAGAAGTCCAAACATAATAATTTCTACATTTTGCCACTGTAAGGTGAAAATCAATTTCGAGGCAGCTCTCAGGGACAGCACAAAGATAGTGGGAACAATGTTTGTCTTTTTCTTCCATAAGCTAAGGACTGCTTCTGCTTTCACCATGGTTGTTGAATAAACCAGGGCTTTTCAACCTTTTCACCCGTTGTACCACTTATGGATATGGCAACTTTCGCCTAGCAAGGTGTCAAAAACTTGACCAAAAAAAAAAGGAAAAAAGTGATGAAGTACAGGTAGTCCTCGACTTACAACAGTTCACTTAGAGACTGTTCAAAGTTACAATGGCACTGAAAAAAGTGCCTCCCAAGCCACAGCCTAGCAAGACACCTGCCTTCCAGCCTGGTGGCACTCTTCTTCCTGTCCAAGGTTTTCATTGTTGTGAGCATTTCTGTTGAGGATTGGCAGCGGGGGGTGGGGTGGAGGGTGTTTGGTTTTTATTTCCCCCATCTGCTGGGTGGTTGCAACAGATTTTGGTCACTTCACATGACCCTGGGACACTGTGACCATCATAAATATGAATCAGTTGCCAAGCATCTGAATGTAAATCACAAGGCCCTGGAGATGCTGCAACATTCCAGCTGATCAGCGCTTCTTCTGGGCTCAGCAGAAGTGCCAAGATCAGTGCCGAGTTCCAGCTGGAGCCTGGCACTGATCCTGATGCTTCCACTGAGACCTGACAGCCCTGAAGAAGCGCTGATCCTGGCGCTTCTGCTGAGCCCTGAGAGCCCTGCAGCTGTGTGGTGCTGCCATTCCCCTCCCCCGCTACCACTTTTCTAGGATGGTCACGTACCACCTGTCAGGTGCCAATGTACCACAGGTGGTACCCGTACCACTGGTTGAAAAGCCCTGGAATAAACCACAATGGATTGGTTGGTTTGTCCCAATAAAGGAGAATATTTGTAGCTCAGGGATGAAATGAGGGGTCCTTGGTCCTCTCTGACCTCCATTGCTTTCTTGCAGATGTTTCTTTACCAAAACTTGACAACATCATCAGTGCTGATGACGGTTAGTTTGTGTGATTGGTTTATGCATGGGATATCCCTCCTTTCACATTTTCGAGCCTTTGTGTTAGAGAATATCATGGACAGTGAAGGAAACAAACTCATGGCTCATCCAAATAAACAACAATCCAGAGTTTTCAGTTAAGGAAAAAAATCACCATAGTCAAATTATCCTACTTTGGACATGTTATGTGAAGATCTACCTCTCCAGAGAAGGCTGTAATGCTGGGAAAGATGGAAAGATGGAGAAAAAAGGATGACCAACAGCAAAGTAAATGGACTCAGTTACAATGATGATAAGGGGATAGATGTCATGAAGAAAATCTGTGTGATTGCTAGGAGTTGAAAACAACTTAATGGCACATAACCAACCAATCAATCAATCCTTTTTTTTGCCAAACAGCACAATTAACAATAAAGAATAGACAGTTAAGATGGGAAAGTAAAGACACTTGGCTATGAAGGATGACCCTGGTTCTATAACCCCCTAAGCAAAACCAAGCTAACTACCTTATGGATTTACATCATGTATGAACCATGTCAATGCCTTGAGGTCTGTGGTCTGGCAGAGAGGTGACTGTAGTAATTTATAATTCCATATTTCATTGATGAGAACACAGGGCTTTTATGTATGTTCATTTTTGTTTTTGCAGTTTAAGAAACGGGCCATTCCAGTTTCTCTACCTGGTGCCATCCATACATGTTATTGCAAGAAAGCAGGTTTCGGGAGGGGATGCTGACTTTTCTGAATCAAAAACTGTTTTCTAATTGCCTTGATATATTGATCCTACCCAGTGCTTTTTTTTGTAAAAGAAAAAGGTGCCAGAACTCACACATCTCATGCAACCCACCTTGCCTACCCTACAAGGTTCCATCCAAAAAAAGGTGCTGGAACTCCGTTCTGAGCGTTCTATGAGAAAAAAAGCCCTGATCCTACCCCTTGCAAAAGACCTGCCATGGAAAATTTAGGACGGAACCAAGTTCCTGGATTCATCTTATGGACACAGAGGAAAGTGGCTTGTACCATTGGTTAGGTTCTGGTCCATGTAGCCCATAGATTGACAGTCACAGACAAAAAGCAAATCTGCTTGCATTGTTACTCAAAAATAGCTTCAACTAGAAATATCAAAAAGTATAAGGTAATTCTCAATTTATGACCACAATTTAGCCCAACATTTCTGCTGCCAAGCGAGAAAGTTGTTAAGTAATCTTTGCCTCATTTTAAAACCTTTCTTGTCATCATTGGTAAGGGTATCGCTGCAGTTGTTAAGTGAGGATCAACAACTTAATGGTTGTTCAGTGAATCTGGCTTCTCTATAGACTTTGCTTGTCAAAAGTCACAAAGGTGATTACATGACCCTGGGACACTGCAACCATCATGAATATGAGTCAGTTCCCAGGCATCTGAATTTTGGTCACATGACCATGGGGATGCTGCAATGGTCGTAAGTATGGGAAACGGTCATAAGTCACTTTTTTCAATGCCACTGTAATTTTGAACAGTCATTAGACAAACTGTTGTAAGTCAAGGCTACTTATTTACTTACTTCAACCCTACTTGTATTCTTGTTCTTTATCACACCAGCAGCAATTCCAGTCACCAGTAAATTCCTGGCACTGTTATTCCCTAAGTAAAGATCAAACAGCCTGCCTATATATAATTACCCTAAATAATGCCCATAATGTTCTAGACAGCCAATCCAGTTGCCTATAGACAGCCTGAATGAGGTGATCTGCCGCTGCAGATCATGGAACTCTGTGATAGCTGCTTCCATATGGAAATTATTTGCAGCCACCCCCACTATCGCCACAAATCCATGAAAAGATAGACTTGTGGCAACTGTTCGAAGGGCAGATTGTTCCAGGCAAGTATTGAGATGGAGTCCCCGTAGGTGGCGAAACTTGCTCAACCTGCTTATTAATGCTGCAGAACCAGCTGGGAGAGAAATGTTTGTTTAATTCTACAAACATTGACTAGTGAATGACTGCTGATATAATTCTTTGATATGTGTGGGAAACGTACGTTCACTCCTTCTCCCAGCAACCTGTAACTCCTGTTTATGCTGTGATTCATTTAACACATTTTCAGTTTTCTATTTTAAGAAGATATATTTTTCTATGTACAAAGTACGATGCATTTGGAATTAAAAGAGAAGGACACTTTAGAAATATCAGCCGATGTTGCCGGAAGTCAAAAGTGCTATGAATTACTTTATAGAATAAAACCAAAATGCCTTTATTTAGTTCTGTTTTAAGCTCAGGAACACTTACGGTATACTCCAGTAGTGCAAGCTGCACAAAAGCCAGGCTGGATATGTATAGCCGGTAGATCAGAAAAGCAGAGGATTGATATCCCATCTTTGCCCCCACCTTTCCAACCCAAGATTCTGAGCAGCTGCCCACCCTAACATCTCATGAAGAGAGAACCAACCCTATGGTGAGCTACTCTGAGTATTAGATCAAGTAATCCTATTGCTTTCTTCTGAGAAGTCCTCAATGCAAAAGCTTAAGGTGACATACAGATCACCAGGCTAACTGTCTCTCCAATTCTTTGGTCTATTTCTGACAAAAGATTCTATCTAACTGTTGTTGCTGCTGTTTTTTTAATTACTGCTGCTCATCCCAGTAATTTCCTCTGGGAATTTTTGAAATAGTTTCAGAAACATTTTTTTTAAATCAACTGTTTGAATATTTTCCCCCCCAACTTGCCTTGTTAGAAATTGCTTGTTTTAAGTTCCCTTTATTTCCTATAAGTAGATACTTAAGCTGTTTTAAATTCTGTTCAATCAAAACACAGCCATCATGGAATCTTCTACTACAGAATCATTCAAATAAGGTTTCAAGCTGGGAACAAAATACTCTTTTCATTTTTTGCACACCTCCACTGTGGAGAAGTATGTAGGTCACCCTGCCTTCCGTTTGGAAGCCTTTAAAATAGAAAAATTGCCCAATGTGGTTCTGAAAGTTTTCAAAAGGAGGTATTGTTTGAAAAGACAGTTATGCCACAGCAAAAAGGGGAAGCAGGTTCCAAATAGCGTACGAAAATTTTATGTCTTAATGCTAACTCATCCTTTATTAAATGTCCTTCAGGAGTTTTGATTCAGAAATAATGCCTTTATATTACTACCCTTCAGAATGAAGCAGGGGTGTCAAACTCAATTTCATTGAGGGCCGCATCAGCATTGCGGTTGCCCTCAAGGGGCCGGGTGGGTATGGCCAGGGTGGGCGTGGCCTACTGGGTGGGCGTGGTTAGAGTGCGTATGGCCTACTGGGTGGGCATGGCCAGCTCTGCATCGTTCGCATCAAGGGTGCCTATGGGGGCAGGAGTGGGACAGATCTGAGGGTCTCTGGCAGAAGGAGGGTCTCTGGGCCAGGGCCAAGGCAGTGGGGGCCGTTCCCTCACTGTTTCCAGGATGGCTTCACGGGCCACATGAAACCACTTCTCGGGCCGGATCTGGCCCCCGGGCCTTGTGTTTGACATGTCTGGAATGAAGCATTCAGCAGATCAGCTAAAAGGAGGATGGTATAGTAGCAATGTGTCTTGCCATCTCAGTTAGTAAATTCTACTAGGTTAATTTTGGGCCTATGAAATATAAGAGGTTTGAGCGATGGGATTGTAAAATATCCCAGATTTTTCAGTGATCCAAACATTAGGATACAATTGAACTGTAGACAGAAAGAAACTGTGATGTGAAATTTTAGTTGTGTTGAGTAATTAACTCAGTAAGTCACAAATTACTTTCTTTACAGGATGCATGTAACTTTGCTTTAAAATCATGGTAACCCAAAGTGAGAGTGAGAATTTTACGAGGGTGAGGTAAGTGAAGTGACTGACTCGCTGTATATATATTAAAGTTGGGTTGATATGTTTATGTTTTTGTGTGTAATTGTATTATTCTTAATAAATTTATTGATTGCATAATAAAGATTAGAAGATTAGAAAAAAAGAATCAGGCAGTCTTGATTGGCTCTTTGAAGGTTTTGTTTCTCATTTCTGGATTTTAATTTTTCAGTAAGATTCCTAGACAGAGTTACAATATAAGCAGATATAGTATTTTCTGAGCTGGCTTCACATACATAGTTTTTCACATCTGATTTCTTCTATGGTTTTTTTTGGGGGGGGGGGAGTGTTGGTTTATTTTACAGTAAAACACAGCTGCCGCATTATTGTGACTGATGGGATTTGTACAAAACTCCAGTAAAGATCCTCATCATTTTATTAAATGCTTCCTGTTTGCAAGTTCTGCCGGCTTTATTGATCTTGTTGGGGCATTAAAGATTGATGGCATTGTGATTTTATTCTAAATCAGCTGCTCCTTAATGGCCCAATGTCAATATATGTTCCTGTGCTGGTGGAAGAGTTTGTTACTGTTTTCTTTCATTGACTGTAACTGGAGATTTTGGAGGCTATAGCCCTGGACCTTTTGCAGGGCACAAGGTAGGAGAAAACTGAAGGCTTGACTAATATTCTTAAGGAATTAGAACAATCTGCAAAACTCTTTTTTTTACAAGCAAGAAGCCTGAGATGCTGTATTTTTAAAAGAAAGGAAGATGAAAGAAGAAGGAGTAAGGATAACAGATTTTTACTAGCACAGCTTGATACGCTGACTCAAAGAAAGCTGAACCTTTTCTTCCCTGCTCTTCATCACCTTGTTAATGCAGGGTGAGAGGGACGCATCCTGTCTAGGCAGATTTCCGTAAAACAACTATACCCTCTTTTTTATTTTTTATTTATTTATTTATTTTAATCCCATTTATATCCCGCCCTTCTCCGAAGACTCAGGCCAGTTTACAATCTAAGCACAAATCAATGCAAAGCCTTGGGGAGGATACTTGACTGAGCAATATTTCTCTTTACCTCTTTCACTGTCATATTATAATCATTATCTAATTCAGCTTCCCAACTACCATAGATCTACCCCACAGATCTGTTGAAGGCACAATTCGTAGAATTCTGAGGCTGTACATTGGGGAAAGATATATACTTAACAGCATTCGCTGCGTTTTCATGAACTAGCTTCGGTTCGAATGTCAACGTTTTGTATATTTTAATATGAATGATCTTCTGGATCCCCTGTTTGATCACAGGGAATATTAAAAATGGCAGGTCCCACTTGTTAAATTTTGCCCCAGTTGGGAAAAGAAAATTCTATGACATTAATTCAACTTTCAGTGCCTATATTTTGAAAACGTATTTTCAGAATATGTTTCTGCATAACTCATTTTTTTTCCTCTGTCTAACAATCCACTTGGTACAACACACCAAACGTGTATTCGGTTAAAATATAGAAAGGTTAACTGAAGCTTAATGTAGAACCTGAAATTACTTGAAATACGCACACTGTTACAGCATTTATATAAGAATATTATTCTGTATAGTGGAACATGTCCTACACAGCTACATCTGCCTAACCCATTGTAGCAAGGTAGAAACATCAAGTGTTTTCTGAAAAGGGCCCCCATCTGACTATTCATAAGATAAGATAAGATAACCTTTATTGTCATTTTTTTTACTGTGGGCACAATGGCACACATCAAAAATGAAATTTAGTTGCCTGCTCTCAAAGTGAAACACATACATGACACACACCTAACCATACTATATACAACATATGTATAGATCCACACCCCTTCATATACATAACAAATAAATATTAAATACTGTCCATCTTGAATATATAAGGGAAGGAGAAAGCTTGAGAGTTCACAAGGTTAATGCTGTATGGAATGAAACTATGGTTGAATCTGGATGTTCTGCTACGGATACCACGAAGCCTCCTCCCAGAAGGGAACAAGGAAAACAGGTTGTGAAGAGGATGTGTAGTGTCCCAGATAATCTTACAGACCCTACTCAAGCAATTCTTCTGTGCTATGTCCTGGATGGGAGGGAGGGAACTGCCAATGATCTTTTCGGCCATCCTCACCACTCTCTGCACCGCTTTTCTGTCTGAAGCAGTGATGCTTCCAAACCAGACTGTGATGCTGTATGACAGGATGGTCTCAATCGTCCCCCTGTAGAAAGTGGTCAGGACAGGGGAAGGAAGATGAGCTTTTCTCATGTGACGCAGAAAGTACAGGCGCTGCTGTGCCCACTTCACCAGTTTCTCACTGTTGAGCAACCAAGCCAGCCTACTCGTTACCTGCACACTCAGGAATTTGATGCTGGTAACCATCTCCACAGGTGAATCATTGATGCACAGAGAAGTGTGGCTGTGCCTGCCTCATCTCTTGGTTTACATAAGCATCTGGAATGTAAGGCGGTTGTTGGTGAGTTGCAAGCTGCTTCTCAAATACATTGGAAATTGTTGTATTTCTGCTCTCAAAGGGATTTCAACCAAAGTTTATGGACAGTGTTGCTGTAACATTTTGTAGCTGATCCAGGTCAAAGGGATCAGCTGCATCACCACACACAGCTTCTGCGATGCTGAGTTTTCAGCTTTCATTTTCTCATCTTTCCCAATAGCTAATTAAAAAAATATTTAGAGAGGTTGTCAGCCATGAAAAGAAGGCCAGGATTAAGCATTTTAATTCAGCAGGGGTCAAATTAGACATTACATAACCAGAACATGTTGATCCTCATAACAATCCTCAGGGTACTTTTACCACAGGAATATTTGGGTTAATAAACCATTCTTTTCATATTTGCATCACCTCCTACTCAGGATTAAAAATATTCATCTGTTCCCAGAGTAAATTCTTATGTTTTCCAGGAAATAAGTTCCACTAATTTCATTGGCCTCTGGAAATATGTGTGAATATGCATGTATAATGCATGTCTATATATAGGGAAACAGATTATATCATGACTTGTAGTGGATGTACACATTTGATTTTTTTTCCTGTATTCATGTGCTAGCCTGAAGTTCTATGCATGTTTAATCAATGTTTAATTGCATCACTCCATAATTCAGCCATTAGGAGACACTGATCTTAGCTGAATCAATAGATTATTTCTTAATTTTATTAAATTTATGTAGCTGTCCAACTATATAACTATTGGCAGTGTATAATAAAATCAGTAATAACATATACAGAAGACCTCCAAGCATCCAGAACAAAAAAAACATTCATTCTAAGAAAATACAATACATAGGACCTGCCCCTTACTCTAACCCAAGGCCTGAAGAAACAGCTACATTTTGGGGACTCTTTTAAACATAGACAGGGTAGGAAATAGACTAATCTCAAGGGGAAAATGTTCCATAAGCAGGCACTGCAAGAGAGAAGACATATTTCTTAAGTCCCATCAGGTGATACAGTATTGTATAATGGAATGGATTTGGAGCAGGCCAATTATGTTTCCAATAATACAGTATAGACATGTTGGAATTCATTGTTGAAATGTATTTCTATTCAACAACTACAGTAGTATTCAGGCAGTTGATGGCAATATTTTCAAGTTTAGATCTATGGTATATACTCTATGCCAAAGGTCTTTAACCATTTTGGGTTGGCGGCCCAGTGGAAGAGAGCGGGGCAGGCGCCTTATGTGCACATGTGGCCAAATGTGAATGTGGCCACATGTGCTCTTATGCATACAAACAGGCTGTGAGCATGTGCACCACACAAACAGGGCTGCAAGCATGCACATGAGGCTCTCAGCGACAGCAGCACCAATGTGAAGCTTGTGGCACCGTCGCTGCCAGGCTCACGGCAATGCTACTACCTGCATGAGGCTCATGCCGCAGCCTGCAGTGATGCTGCCTCGGCACGAGGCTCACGCCGCTGCCCCCACATGAGGTTCATGCTGTGGCCCATCTACCGCTTGCGGTGCTTCCTCTGCCCACACAAGGTTCAAGGAATGCGTGTGGTGTGTGTGTGGTGCACTACCACCCAGTTCCGCTCACGCTGCAAGGTTCGTGGTAGTGGGCCATGACCTATAAGGTGGGGACCTCTGCTCTTTTGTTCTAATTAGAGTTTCCTGTTTCCTGTTACAGTTACATAGTTGAGCAGTAATGCACATGGTGACTGTACTCTTTGTTTGCTCTGTGTGGTGTTTTATGT
Organism: Vipera ursinii; assembly: GCF_947247035.1. Classification (NCBI taxonomy): domain Eukaryota; kingdom Metazoa; phylum Chordata; class Lepidosauria; order Squamata; family Viperidae; genus Vipera; species Vipera ursinii. Next base: position 281,484,959 of record NC_139512.1, on the reverse strand, counting down.
AAACAGAATTTCTATCAAGACCAGATAGAAACTATGAAAGAGAGATAGCCCTTAAGATTATCAGGTCCTATGTTGTGAAGAGCTTTCTAAGTGGTAACCAGCATCCCGAATTGCACCCAGAATCCTACTGGCAACCAGTTCAGCTCACAGAGCACAGGTGTTATACAGATAGTTCCCGACTTAAAACAATCTGTTTAGTCGTCGTTCAAAGTTACAACAGCCCTGAAAAAAGTGACTTATGACCATTTTTTACATTTACAACCATTGCAGCATCCTCATGGCCAGGTAATCAAAATTCAGGGACTTGGCAACTGATTCATATTTATGATTATTGCCGTGTCCCAGGGTTATGTGATGCACTTTTGCAGCCTTCTGACAAGCAAAGCCCATGGGGAAGCCAGATTTACTTAAGAACAGAGTTACTTCAGTGATTCATTTCACAGCTAAAGGGAAATGTAACCCCATTCAGGACTAAGATGAAACATATACAACTTTAGGAGTACTCCAAAAACCCATAGTCATTTGATCTTGTCTGTCCCTCCTCATCCAGGCCTCTATAGTCTCCAGATACTCAGATAATTTTTTTGTCAACATAATCTGAATAATCTGGGGTTACTGACTACTTTTGACTAGTCAGGAATTTCTGTTCCTTGCCTGCATTTTGATACAAGCAACTTCCTGCTTTCTGAGCTATCCAGCCTTCTCTATCAGTAACAGAGTTTATTTTAGGGGGGGAAAACTGTTCTTGATTTATGTAGGCACAGAATGAAAATTATAATCATTTTTTCTTATCCAGAAGAAAGAAACCTATAATCAAAAGCTTTCTGTTCTATAAAGCTTCTTTTTTTTTAGCATAACTGGTTTTTCTTTTGTTTCCTGCCAAATTTCTTTCCAAGGACACTTTGGACATCATTATTTTTAAGCATGGGTTTTTTGTAAACTTACCTGATCTGTTACCTGCCTTCCTTTCAGGCACTACAAAATTTAATGAAAGAACAAATTATTTATAACTCATCCTGTGTGAGACTCACACCTTTTTAAATAGTATGCCAGTTCTCTGGAATTATATATTAAAGATATTTGAAATTATGGATAAGAAATGCGGATATTCAAAGAGACACCCAAACTGGGGGACAGGAACTATATTCCTACTTCACAGAACACAATCTTCTTTTTGATGTTATCTCCACCCTGCAGGACACATTCAGATCATCTACAGATTCCAACTTAATAACATAGAGACAGAACTTAGTCCCCTGCACTGCCATGTTCACAACTCTGTAGCAAAACCTAGCCACAACCCTGGATTCATTAATTCAGTCACTCCAAGCAGATTCTCACCTTCTCCTTTCAGGCACAATTCTTTGTTTTTAAAGTTTGTAGGACAAATAGCAATTTAACTGCATCCTCTTTTTCCAGGTATAATGCTAGTCAAGAGGAGAATATTCCATTTGATTCATGTGCTTGTTTTACACACTTGTTAAAGGGGCAGGGTGGCCTAGCGGTAAGATATTGGGCTTGTTGACCGAAAGGTTGGCAATTTGAGACCTACAGACTGCTTGGTGGGGTAAGCTCCCGTTCTTGCCCCAGCTCCTGCTAACCTAGCAGTTTGAAAGCATGCAAATGAGAATAGATAAATAGGTACCACTTTGATGGGAAGGTAACAGCATTCTGTGCACCTCAGTATATAATCATGCCAGTCACATAACCTCAGAAGCTGGCTACCTCAGCTAGGAAACAGAGATGAATACTGTCCCTAGAGTAGGACATGACTGGGTAAGGGAAACCTTTACCTTTATATCTATTAAAGGTAGCACCCACAGCAGACAGCATTACTTAGCTGACCTTGACCGCTCTTGAAAAAGCTTAGCATGGTCAGACTTGCCTTTAGATAAGATGGATGGCACCCAAACAAACAAATAAATAAACCAGGGTGAGAAACTGCTAGAAACTTGAAAAACCATCCTAGTAGAATGCAATGATAAACCACTTCTATATAATTGCCAAAAAAACCCCAACATGTCCATGAAGTCACAAAGCTATAAGGGAAAGAGATTTTATGTTTTATCTTAATGGCATGGAAGCCTGCCAGGAACAAACAAACAAAAGATAGAAGAATGAACCATAAAAAAAATTGCATTTTACTTGCCCAAATTTGCTTGTAAGTAAAGTATTCATAACACTAATTGTATATTTAAAAGGGTATTCTTAAAATGCAATCATGGACATATTTGCCTAGGGATAGTCCACATTCAATCAAATATGAGATAGATATGTATAAACATTATTTCAGGATTCACCCATGCGCTTTTGGTGTTTAGTCATGCCGGCCACATGACCACGGAGACAACCTTGGACAAGCGCTGGCTCTTCGGCTTTGAAACGGAGATGAGCACCAGCCCCTAGAGTTAAATGTTAAATGTTTGTTAAGCATTCAGAATACACTTGCTTGGTCCCAGACACGGGACAAATCTTATTTCCTGTTTCAGCCTAGCCCAAGGCCATCTACAGGCAGTAGCCACAGCAGTGGCACCTCATATTTGTGTACATATATGTGTGTGTGTGTGTGTGTGTATATACACACACACACACACACCATCTAAAGCACTGAGCACTTGAGAATCTGTTGTCTGGACTATGCTCAACAAACTGGGTCATGAATTTCAAGCCTGATGTCCCATAAAGAAAATGAATAGATAAAAGAGGGGAAAAGAGGGAAGAAAAAAGAAATAGTGACAATTTCAGATTTGATAATTTCCCTACATAAAACCTTGAAGAAAACCGCTGTGTGCTTTTTCTTTGTGAAATTCACTCTAGTTTAGAAACTATAGCACTCTCTCACATAAACAGCCAAGAATAAGGATCCAGCATATAGGCAACACTTTTGTTATAATAAAAAGGGAACAATGAAAGAATACATATGAAAATATGAACAACATCTTCAAAGAAATAGAATCCACAAGGAAAGAAGAAAACAACAACACGCTATCCTTTCTACATATCCTTATCAGAAGAGGAAATGGCTGCAAATTAGTGCACTATACCAAAATAAGAACCCAACCTTCCACAAGGCGATCTGTGTAAGAACATTATTCAGATGAGCATAAATGCACTGCAGCTACTCAGACCACCAGAAAAAGGAAACAGCCACCTATACAACATTTTCCAACAAAATGGATACCCATACAACTTTATCAAAAACTGCCTGACCACTCAACCCACCAAAGAAGAGGTCCCCAACTTTTCCAGCTTTGTGGACTGGCAGCTGGAGGGAGAGGGGATAGTTCCACATGAGCAGCAGACAAGCGCACGCATGCAAATGGGGATGAGCACTCCTGTGCTTGCCCGCTGCTCACATAAGTGGGGATGCGCTCATGCTTGCCTGCTGCTTGTGCAAGTGGGGATGTATGCACATTCACCCGCTACTTCCATAGCCCAGTTCCAAATGGCTCAAGGCCCAATCCATGAACATCATTAGCAGTCAGAAGACATAATGAAAACTTCTTAATTTTACAACTCATGGACAAACATAACCATAGTTTCAACTGGGAAACTGAGCATTCTAGACCAAGCTAAGTCAAAAGACATTAGGTAATTCCTGGAAACTTGGCAATTAGGCAAATCAGTCACCAACTGACACACAGAGATAAACAACATTTACACACCATTCAGAAGAGACAACAAAAAGCTAAAAAAGAAACTATAAAGATCAGAACACTTCCTTGCCAACAGTTGACATCCAGATAAGCAGGGGTTAATACCAAACAAATAATCAAGCCATAAACAGTACCCTAATCAAGGAACTACCCATCCAGAGAAACAAGCAATAAGGAACAATCTAATCAAGGAATTACCAAAGAGAAAACCACACTCCCACCAGCACTAACAGGGCAGCCTGTTGTATATAAACAAAGAGCAAAACCCATACTTGCTAGCATTGAAAATGATACCTAGTCAGGCAATGAAACATCTGCAAGCAAACAGCCAAACTTAGAGAGAGCACCAAATACTCCACATCATTCTGATGCCTATTTTATTTTTTGTGTGGGTATAGAGACTCTGATTCAATTTCTCCTCTCCATTAATATCTGAATATATTATAAAGGCATCCCTATGTATCATAAAGCAAACAGATAGGCAACCATTTGACAGCTGAAGACTGCATGTAGCTGCACTGAAGATTATTTTTCCCAAATATGAGGAGAAGTGTCATCTTAGATTTGCTAAGGAGGTGGTAATGGAGGCAGAGGAGTTTTTTCTTCTGATCTTTCCATAACAGAGAATAATCATCTTAAATTCAAGCACTCTTCCTTTCAATTGAGTGTGGTACCATTTTGGAGAAGTAGCAAAGGGGCCAGGGCAATAGTACATCACACACATTGATGTGGAGGTAATATTTCATATTATTTCTGGGCTTATGGAGAAGTTGTTTTGTTTTGCTTTGCTTTTGAAATGTGTTGTGTCTGCTTTATATGATAAACAACAGTTTTGTACACTAGTCAACTCACATAACAGGAAATGATATCTCTGATTTTAACTAATCTCCTACCAAAATTCACTGGAGGTTAAAACTGAGACTTGGGGGACTACTTAGACATTGTGGCTTCTCTTGCTCATTACTAATTTATATACTCAAATGGTGCCTACCACTTTCTCTGGATATTCTCTGCTCATCAGTCTGCTCATTCTCTGATAAATTATTTTAAAGTTGCTTTGCAATTTGCAGACAACTATGAAAGTGGAATCCTTCTATGCCTCCCCCACTCCCCAAAGTTCTCTTTTTGTTCTTTTGGAATAAGACTTTAATTCTTCCCAGTTCAGCTGGCCAAATCTCACAAGAACAAACCCACACTTGCTAAACAAAAACAGCCTGACTAATGAAGCACACAACTCTTAGATAGCCATTGTAATGAGGGCTTCCATTCTTCCCTTTAGTCTGATCACAATAACCAGTTTCCATTAGCCTGGCCCTCCCCAGCACTTATTTTCCTTTCAGAAGCTATTGAAATAGCTTTCCTGGGACATGAAAACTAATTTATGCAGATTGTTATACTGCATCACCGCCAAGTGTGATGCTGCTACATTGTTGAGGTGGCTAATTATGGGGATAATGCAGTTTGTCTGCTTTCTATTCTCTTCTGGTGATGCTCAAATGGAACAAAAGACATGGGATACTGAAGACAAGGAGAATGAGAGCCCTGAGTCTCCTGTTAATAGGAGCCATAAAGGGAATAAGAGAATAAGGTTGGTTCCCAGCATGAATGAGATTCTTCACTCTGTCTCAGAGAAATTGGAAAGGGGATCAGGAAGTTAAGTTATGGTCTTGGAGAGCCTATTTATTGCTAATAAGCCGATAAAATTTAACCTGTTTTGATAACTTGTAGGATGTTGTTACTGGTTCCAACATAAATATGAACTGAATTTTCAATCCAACATCACCCCTTAAGTGCTTTTAAATCAGTCTTAGAGGAGAACATCATTTCCTTTTATATTATCTTCAAAAGATCCAGCCATACAGTTCCCACATATTCCATTTCCGATATATTTAGTTACATAAGCACTGCTGCTCCCTGGGTGGTTTCAGAGACGCTGCCTCAGGCATTTGCAGATAGCAAATGGGAGGAGATACCATCTGGATCAGTCAAGGTCTCATTCTGTGAATTTGTAACAAACCACAATGAGCAAATGCTGCTTTGCAGAGCCTTTTTCCCTACCTAGTTAAAATTGTATTATTCACGTTGTGAATGATTTGTTGAAATGACTTCTCGTAACACAATTCGGCATGTCAGAAATACCTTCTCAAAGTGAGTGGAAAACTGATTTGAGAGATTCAGATAATTTGCTCTGGGTTTAGAGAAAGCCCGTCTCTATTTCCATAATTTGCTTTGCTCCATCCTATTTTTTTTTATGGAGGCTTTGTGCACAGATTAGAACAGTTTGATGGACATTTACTGTAAATCTACTTTTCATTTGCAGTTGTAATAAAAAAAATAAACAGAGGGAGAGTATTGATCAGGAATCCACTCCTCCACCCAAATCTGTTTCTGTTTCTTAGCATCTGAGATCCATGAAAAAGCTTGTCTTGAATTACGTATTTCTATGCCTCTTCCAAAAATAAAAATGACATAAAAAGGAAAGGGTTTCTGCTCCTGTTGAATTGCTATACAATATCCCATTACGGTTGCCAGGAGGAATTTTATTCATACTTCACATTGAAAATGAAAGATATTAGATTAGATGTAGGTTGCTAAAAGAAGGTCAGAACAAATCAAATAATTTTACTAAACTTAGGGAATATCTGTAAAGTGTTCTAGCAATTTGCTTCTTATTCAGAGGGCAGACAGTAACTGTATCCAAAAATTGTAGTAGAAAAGGTGATTATCTCTCTTTTGCCTTACTTAGTATGTTTCTTTTTTATTTCCTCCAGCAATTATATTCTTGATCAGTTAGCCTTGTAAGGCAGTAACTGGTTTTGAAACAATGTGCAACATTATTTCCTAAACATTTTTGTTTTTACATTAGCTCCGAGAGTGACAACACATGTTTATCCATGGGACAATCTATTTTTCTGTCATGTCTGCATGTCGATGCCTTCATCTTACCCCAATCCATGAGAGAGACAGCTTCACATCATTCTGAAGTGTTCTGGCATTAATCAGATAGCAACTGATTAACAATCTGGTATCAACTCATGGCACTTTTTAAATGTGCAAAATCAGACATGCTTTGCTGATTGTTTTATTGGCACATAGTTAGAAGACCTGTAGGACGGAGTGAAAAAGTAAAGATGGCAACCTTGATGATGCGATCGAGGCTCTGATCATTTTCAATAATGTGCAATGCAGACCTATGGTCCCACCACTGAGGTCCCACCATCTTGACTTTTTTGGCCACACCCTTCAGACACTCCTGAGGGGATGGGAACAGTCCAGTGCTCATTCCCCTATGCATCTGGGCAAGGAAATTAGGTGAGTTCTGTAGTGCATGTAGTTTTTCATTTTGGAAGTTTTTTATCCATTAGGTAAAGGTAAAGGTTCCCCCGCACATGCGTGCTAGTCGTTTCCGACTCTAGGGGCCGGTGCTCATCTCTGTTTCAAAGCCGAAGAGCCAGCGCTTGTCCGAGGACGTCTCTGTGGTCATGTGGCCGGCATGACTAGACGCCAAAGGCGCACGGAACGCTGTTACCTTCCCACCGTAGTGGTCCCTATTTTTCTACTTGCATTTTTACGTGCTTTCGAACTGCTAGGTTGGCAGAAGCCGGGATGAATAACAGGCACTCACTCTGTTACGCAGCACTCGGGATTCGACCCGCCAAACTGCCGACCTTCTGATTGACAAGCTCAGCATCCTAACCCACTGAGCCACCGCGTCCCTTTTTTTCCATTACTTGTTTATTATTTCTATTCTATACTGTATTTTATAAGGCAATAAAGCAATTTTTTAAAATTTAAATACAGAATGCTCCAGATGCTTTTCCATTACTCTGTTTCCATTAAGAAACACCGAGATTAACACCACCTAGCCATCCTCCAACTGATTCCATAGAACCACAAGAAAACAACCATCTAAATTAACCTTATTAGTTGATGGTAAAGAGAGCACAAAAATCTTAGGTCAGCATAGGCGAGGGCAACGTATTACGTTAGACCTGTCACAAAAGCAAATTTCCCCTTTCCTGAGAGCAGTCGGGAGAAATTAAGAAATGACAAGAGTACAAAAGCTATCAGAAAGAAAGAAAGAGAAGGGGAATGCGTGAAAGAAGGGAAGGAGGGAGAGAAGAAAGATAGAAGGAAAAGAGGAAGATTCTGTCCACAAACGCCATGTAATTTACAACAGTATATTCCAGGAGAATGTTGTTCTGAACATAGAAACCGATGTCTATTCTGGCAAAAATGATGTGATTAAAGCATGCCAAAAATAAATGTTTCTTTATGTCTGCTGCAAGCTGAAGTCAGTATGATCTAGCCTATTTCTCTCCCTTAAACATGGTCGTTGTTGGTATTTATCATAAGGATCCTTTCAGTGGAGTAGCTGTGTTTTGTACCTGGGACTATCACTGTTTTAAAGCCAATTTTGTGAGTATTTTCTGCCTCACGAGAAATGATAAACCAAGACCATGACTGGCTCCTGGACCATTGGCTGTGCTTGCTAGGTCTGATGAGAGCCTGTAACGTGGAGTACTATAAGATCTCAGTCTCTATTTTAGAATCAAGGCTGAATGAAAGAGAATATAATTTTGCTTGTTTCTTTATTTGCTAGCAACTGCAGAGGACTACTCTAATATTTATTGTGGAAGGAAGCCGTGGAAAAGAACATTCCTCGATTTTACATTTCTGGTGCAGCAGCATGTCAAGGAGGTCAAGATAATTATAATCTATTTCTAGCACTATACAAACTGATGAGAAAGCAAAGGAAATTCAGGGTATTACCTCTGAAGCATACTACTGCAAAACCTGTTCAGGCATTTGATTAATGTATGCTAATTGGGCATAAATAACACTCAAATGAGATGAAAGGGATTCAGAAACAGACATTAAAAATAAATGTGCTCCTGTAATACCCTTGACCCTTAGTTAAGAAAAAAGATTTCTTAATTTTTATGTATTTGACATTACAACTAGATTTAAGGGCAGATAATTCATGGGGGTGCTCGGAATGAAATAATTTCTTGCAATAAACACTGCAAGACAATCAAATTCTCGTCACTGGTAAAATTGCTATCCTTGATTTCCTATGGCAGACATTATTAACAGGCTTGTCTTTATTTGCATGAAAATATATAATATCACATCCATTCAACAAATGTGGAATTCAAATAAAATATATTTATTACCAGCAAGATATGCATTTATTAGAATTAATCAAAGAATTCATTCAGATATACATTTACATATTAATTTATATGGCATTCATATTGCACCCTTCTAATACGTCAACTTTCTTTAGAACTATTTCCCACGATTAAAACCAATATAATATTTAAAGGATCTAAAGGGGGAAATGAATCTAAAAACACTGCAGAAAATTAATTTGTACATAAGATGCATTTTCTTTTAGGCATTTGACATTTTAGCAAGCATGGAAATGAGGATAAGGAAGGATTAGCAAGAACAACACAAAACTAAATGTGATTCAGTTAAAAACAAATTGAACACAGTATGTTCACTCTCCCAGTATTTCCCTTTCTCCCCCCCCCCCTCCTTCCATCACATTGCAAATAATAATTTGGGGCTCTAGGGGCCACTTGGCATAGTGGAGAATGGGGTGTAAGATTGTATACCATACTATAAATGTAATAAAATAAACCTTTATTGTCAAAGTACAACATGTGTACATTGAGATTAGCTGAGCCTCCCCGCCCCCGTGCTCTATCCCCCCAACACACATGTGTCTCCAAAACCAGCTATCTAAACTATGCAAATTAAGACATTCCTTGCCTGGGGCTGGAATTGGCTTAGGCTGAGGGGAGAAATTAGTGTTAGAAATTCAGGGCTAATTTCGCATAAGTTAATAAAATATGGTACTGCTGAATGAAGCTTTGAGTAAATCAGACATTAGCTGGGTTCTCATATCACTATTGTTCATTTTAATTATGATGAACAATTTGCAGGGTTCACGTATAAAATTAGACCATAAGCTATGTTTTAAAACTATGTTTTAAAAATTACAGAGGCTAGGTTTATATATCACAGAAACCACACCAATTGTATTAGGGCTTAGCACATTGTGTCAATAACACATTTTCATCCCCATTATTTTTAAAATTGTTATTGACATTACTGCAAGATTCAGGGTTTTTTTGCCATGTATATGTATGCATCCAAATATGTTGTTTCACTGAGCCGTGCGTGTGTGTATGTGTGTGTGTGTGTGTGTGTGTGTGTACGTGCGTGCATGCGTGCACGAAGGTATATGCATATTTTTATCATGTTTATGCAGTGTATATTGGAGGTGTTTACCCTTTGAGAGTTGCATGCAATGAAATCTCATTTTAATGTATGTAGATTAATGTACATTTAAAGTGAAAATGAAGTTATTCTATTCTATTCTATTCTATTCTATTCTATTCTATTCTATTCTATTCTATTCTATTCTTTCATTCCATTCTATTATTATCCCTAATTATACTAGGTTTTTAATTGTCAGGATCACAGTTATCTGCTCTCTATCCCATCTTAACTCAATTTGATGACTTCTAAATAAATTACTCATCTTCTATCATCTCCTAGATAGCATGGCTATTTATTAAATATCACATTTATGTAGATTTTTGAGAAGACAGTTTTCATTTTCTGTGTTCTGCTTTTTTTTTACTGAAATTAGTGTTTCATGAATCATAACTACTTAAAAAATTACTGGTTTATAGACTTTTGCAAAATGGTTTGTAGCAATGATTTAACAGGTAGTCCTTATTCTATAACCACAATTAAACCCAAACTTTCCATTGCTAAGTGAGACTGTTGTTGAGTTTTGCCCCATTTTACAACCTTTCTTGCCACAATTGCTAAGTGAATCATTGCAGTTGTTAAGTTAGTAGCATGATTGTTAAGCGAATCTCGCTTCTCCATTAACTTTGTTTGTCAGAAGATCATAGAAGGTTGATCACATGAACCGAGGACAGTGCAACTGTCATAAATACAAACTAGTGTGCCAAGCATCCAAATTTTGATCACGTGATTATATGCAATGGTCGTAAATGTGAAAAACAGTCATAAGTCACTTTTTCCAGTGCCTTTGTAACTTTGAATGGCCGCTAAACAAAAGGTTGCAAGTTGAGGACTACCTGTGTTCTGGTTTACACTTCTTCGTGTGTAAAGTAGAGAAATGTGAAAAGCACGGCATGATTTCTAAATCTTGTCTTCCCAATGTGATTACTAGATTCTAACACCGGAAATGCAGGGAGGGAACAAAACACCAAGGAGAACGTCTCACTCTCCTTCTAATGATCTATGACACAGGTAGTCTTCAACTTAAAACTGTTTGTTGGTTTAAGGTTACCAGAGCTTCAGAAAAACTGACTTACCCATCCTCAAAGGTTATGACCGCCATACCACTCCCAAGGTCACACAATTGCAATTTGGGTACTTGGCAACTGGCTCACATTTATGATGGTTGCAATGTCTTGTGGTCACATGACCATAATTTGTGACCTTCCCAATCAGCTTCTGACAAGCAAAGTCAATTGGGGAAGCCAGGTTTGCTTAATGATTGCCTGATCTAATTAACCACTATGGTAAAAATGTAAAATCTCATCCAGTCACATAATGATTCGCTTGCCTGTAGAAGTTGCAGTTGCTTCATCACTGGAGGGTTTTAAGAAGAGACTGGACAGACACTCATCTGAAATGATATAGTAGGGGTCTTCAAACTTGGCTCTTTTGTGACTTGTGGACTTCAACTCCCAGAATTCCTCAGCCAGTGTACCTAGCTGAGAAATTCTGGGAGTTGAAGTCCACCAGTCATTAAAGGGCCACGTTTGAAGACCCCTGTGGTATAGGATCTCCTGCTCAAGCAGGGAGCTGAACTAGAAAACCTACAAGGTCCCTTCCAACTCTGTTATTCTGTTATTCTGCTTTATGACTGCACCAGCTTAGGACAGAAATTCTGATAGTAATCATGGTTGTAAATTGAAGATCACCTATAATTTATTCAATCTGGGTTTTCCTTTAATTCAGCCATAAATTGATGTCTATCAAAATCCAACTATTTTGTGTTAGAAAAGTGGTAACTCAAGAAGGAAATAAGTAAACAATAGGTTTATTGGGGTTTGCACTTAGGGGTTTACTTCTGTAAGCTACCAGGAATGACCATGAGTGAGGCCTATAGACAAGGGGTAGCAATTTGAATCTTGACTTTTGACTCACAGGGAAAAAATTGCACCATATCTCATAATTAATGATCAATATAAATAACATTCTCAGCTTGGGGGAAAAAGAAAAGTTGATAACTGTGTTGTCCCTTATGCATTTTCTGTTCTAGAAAGCCAATTAAAGTTCCTACTATATATCCCATCTTCCATATTTTCTTATCCAGAAGCATCTTTGCTTTTTATCTGCAGACTTTTTGCTTTGAATGTAATGCCTACTGTTCTTTTCATAAGTGCTAAATTATATCCGTGCCATTTTCCTTGGCAATTCAGCCAGGACTGATGAAGCTCTTCCACACTGCAGCTGGAGCGCTGACTCTGGTGTTCATTGAAAAGCTCTGTCAATTAACAAGAGAGAGGAAGGGAATCTAGACAGCCTGAAGCAAAATAGACATAGAAGGTGGCAGGATGAGAAATCAAGTGAAAAAGAGCAGCGAATATTGGCAGACTGTCCATCCAGCCACAATATAAACGTTCATCTTGTATTATGAACAGCCTGTGGCAATATACTCAAAACCAGAAGCTGCCTGTAGATTTTGTTTTATTGCACTGACAGTGAACATGTTTTAACATGTGCAACAGGTAATTACAGTAATCAGGAGAAAATGATCTAAAATATGTCTGTACAAGGGAAAAAGAAGTTAAAAGTTTGTAAAATGGAGTATATTGAGGTTCTCCATTATTCTGAACAATTTAAAAGGAATGTCTCTCTCTCTCCCTCCTGTCTTCTCCCCTTCCTCCTGCTCCCATGCGTTTTTCTGTGTGCATGCATGTGATGTGTGCAGTTGAGTGCATGCATGCATGGTGCTGAGCTTTAGAAAAGAAAATGTCAGGTCTTTGGGAATAGGGAATGCTGTTTTTAATTAAATAGTGCTATTATTAGCTCTTTTATCTTTGCATCATAATAATAGTTGTGAAAATAAAGAATAAAATAAAAGAGCAAAGAAGAAGAAAATGAAGCCTGGCCTGGTGATCCTTACACAACTACTTTTTCAGCTTTTTTCCAGGCAAGCAACCAGATTAGATCTTATATCACAGTAGCTGCCCAACTGGGGCAATCTAATTAGAGAACTTGATATCCACATTCACCAAAGAAGGTGTCCAATATGCCATTTAAATTAATCTATTTTTTAAAAAAAATATATGAATGCCACATGCTTCTGAAGTGTAAATCCTGCTCCCTGTTCTAAAATTTAAATGGAGAGAGAGCCAACTCAAGAGGGAGAGAGAGAGAGAGAGAGAGAGAGAGAGAGAGAGAGAGAGAGAGAGAGAGAGAGAGAGAGAGAGAGAGAGAGAGAGAGAGAGAGAGAGAGAAGGTACAGTACAATTTGTTTCTATCTTCTAGGAAACCAAGTTGAATTTAGATATAAATAAGTAAATATAGACAGATCAGGAAGAAACCATTTCCTTTCTTTATAGATTTTCATTTGGAAAGGAAGTTCAGGGAGCAGAGGAGAAAGGGATGAAATAATAATCCACGACTTTTCATGTAACTTGTTGAAAAGCTTGCACTGGACTGTTTATAGGCAACAGAGGGAAACTAGTTGGAAACAAAAGACTTTGACATAACCAGATTGTCACTTGGCTTCCAGATGTTTTGACTGGATAGGCTTCAGAGACTGGCCTTTTTTTTTTAAAGGAGATTAGAGCTTCATTAAGTTTAATGGCCACTAAATTCTCCTTCTTAGACAATCATCAAGAGCCTCTGAAAAGCCACCTACCAACAGTATCTCTAATTTGTCTCCATCCTTTGTTTTAATTTTGAGATGTTTTAGCAGCGTATGTCTTAAGTTATGAACAGATGGTTACCCAAAGCACATGTGTGGATTAATACTCATCAGAGGGCTTCAGTGTTTGCTACTTTTATATAAATAAACATTACCCTAGGGAGAAAAAAATAAAAGGAAATTGGCTCTGAGATTCGACAGTGTGTACTCATTGTACATTATATCTTTATCTCTTCCCAGATGCTTCCTTTTCCAAACATAGTCCAGCTTTTTATGTTGACCTCGTGCTAATGGCTGTTTACCCACTGAAACAATCATCTTATTTGCCAAAAATTGGCATTCCCACTAGTGAAGGTCTTTCTAGCTCCATCCTGTCTTCAGGAACAGAAGGCTTTTGCCTGCAGGCTCTACTTCATTTTTTTTTAGCCTCCCAACTAAATCAGCACATCATCAAACATATTTAAAGAGCCTATTTCATACGTCAGAAATTGTGCCGCATCATGATGGATACTGTTCACATTCACTCCGGTATGCAGTTAGTTTTCTAACCAGGTCAGTTTAATACATTTCTAAGCAGACCCACTTTTGAATCTTTGAACTTTCCCCAAAATAAAATTCTTTGAATTCTTCTCTGTTCACTGTGCCTTTTCTGAGACAGAGAGTTTACCTCTCTGTGGTAAACTGTACAGAGAAGAGCCTAAATTCCATCACCATTTTCTTTCATACTATTTCCAGTGCTTCCACGGTCAAAGGATTTTCCAGTGACATCACCATTGCCCAGGGGACATCCAGTTGGGGGCTCCTTTTGTGTGCCCACGTAGTTGTTCACCGAAGTGGTAGCTTTTTATCTACTTGCAGTCGCCCAATTTTGAACCGCTGGGTCAGTGCAAAGCTGAAGCATGTGACGACAGCTCATCCCACCCCATGGCAGCCTTGGGTCTCAAACACGAGGCTGCCGAACATCAGCCTAGCATTGTAATCTCATTCCTATTTTCTTTCATGAAAGGATCAGGTAGAAAGAGTTGGGAAAGATCCAGGAAATCCTTGGTCAGTGCTGGGCTAGGTGAATTAATTGTCCAGATCAATCTGAAGTTGCAAATATAGATAATTATTATAATCAATTTTACAGATGTGCAGTGACCAGGCCTCCACCTTGAAATAGGGTTAGAATCCCAGGTTTACACCCCCCCACACACACTGATCTAGGACAGTTTGTCTTATACTCTACTTTGACTTACTAGTTGGCTTTGGAGCATGACTGGACAAACAGAGGGTATGCTCACTGGAAGGATTCTACCTGTAGTATTTTAAAAACTTGTCCCCTTCAACATTGTGTGTTTTCTTCCTTTCCTTTCCTTGTGTGCCTAGTTAAACATGAATAGCCTTGCCATTTAACTTTGTAACCTCTTGCTTTCAGGATCATGAAAAATACTCTTCTAGAGGAACATTCTTCAGAGAGAGATGATAAGGCAATTTATATGCATGCATCCTTCACTCCAGGACTATGTCACTCCTACTGCCACAGCCCACAAGAGAGTGGAAATTGACTGGTAGTAGGCATAAGAACAGAAGATGAGTACAGTGACATTCTTCTCCAAAAGTATTGACTTGGCCCTGCCTTGATGATAATAATTCCAAAGTCTTCCCGAGCCAAATAACTAACCACAGTCTGAATGTGGCACAACTCATTGTGGCATCTCATTTGGGAGGTTTGGTTTACCCTCCAAATCATAGAAGCCACTTGCCCTGGATATATATAAAACATTTCCATGATTTCTGGTAATCCTTACTTTTTGCAGTTGGACTCATTCCTGACCAGTTTTCCCAAATTCAAGACTGTGTAATTGATGTGTCTGACAATTGTTCAAATCACAAAGCTGATTCTGAATCGAGCACTCATCTAGCATAGAAATGGTAGTATCAGTTTTTCTGGATGACTTCATGCCTCGAATATTGGAATGCTTGCCATCACTGGAAGAAAAGGGATTCTGGTTTGTATCAAAAAAATTCTCCAAGATAGAACCAGACTATCTATCCATTAGTAGAAATTCAAGTGCATCAGGCAGCAAATTATAATTCTACAAAAGAAAAGTCTACAAAAGAGAAACAATGTTTTCAAATAGTCTATTTTTAAAGACCCTAAGTGGACATAACAGCATTGCGGAATTGTTAATGGAATAGATGAACTTCAAAGTTTTGCTTTCTTCTGACCCTTATAAATTTGTCTGTTTACCATGGTAAAAATGTAAAATCTCATCCAGTCACATAATGATTCACTTGCCTGTAGAGGTTGTGGATGCTCCATCACTGGAGGCTTTTAAGAAGAAACTGGATAGACACTTATCTGAAATGGTATAGGATCTCCTGCTCTAACGGAGCTGGACTAGAAGATCTCCAAGGTTCCTTCCAAACCTGTTATACTATGTCAGGGGTAGGCAACCTCAGCTCTTTTATGACTCATGGACTTCAACTCCCAGAATTCCTGAGTCAGCATAGCATAGCTGACTCAGGAATTCTGGGAGTTGAAGTCCATAAGTCATAAAAGAGCTGAGGTTGCCTACCCCTGTCCTATGTTATATGTTTTCTATATGTAATTAGTTGTATTAAGCTATTACAGGTTGAAGATATGTATTCTACTCTATTTTCTATCAATAATCAGTGCGCTGTGTGACAGTTTGGCACCAAATTGTGGTACTGCACTACTGGGGAAGGGGCTCTGGAATCTGCAAAGGAGAAGCTGTCATGGAAAGCATGTAACTTGCAGGTTATGACTGCCCACTTCTGTGCTAAAGAATAAACTAAAGAGTAATATTACCTTATGAAATGCTTGTTAACAAGGACAAAAATGGAGACAAGAATGGTCTGTTTCCAATAAATAGCCTCCCAAAATAGTTAAAGTTGAATATGTGATACAATTAGGGGGGGAAAAACCTTGTAAAAAGTTGAGAAAACTTTATATTATTCCCAGTATGCTAACTAAATTTGGATAGTGTCAAATTGCAGTGCCCATGAATCCAGGTGCCAGAAAGAGATGTGACTTCAATTTCCTTTTCTGTCATTATTTGGCAGCAGAAATACATCTATAAACATACAAAATTATTCTGGTTCCCTTCTCTAGTTTGTCTGCAGCTTAAAACTGTAGCAGGTTATGTTTCTTAAGCTTGAACGTCAAAAAACCGAAAACCTTATTTTCCAAAGAAAGCACCTTTACATTCAATGTTCAAATTCATTTTACAGAAAACATATTCAGAGGTACTGATATTTGTACTGGTCCAAAAGAAAAAAGGAAAACCCCAAGAGACAAATCTCCACACCCCACACACAGCCCCAAAGTGATAAATGGGTCAACGCTACTGAATTCCATGAGCAATCTGAATTGGATCCATTTATAGATTCCAGGCAGTATTTCTAACACGTTGAATTCATTCGTATATACTGCATAAAAATACTTTTTTTACAACTGTAGTTTTACCTTCCCAAACCAAATATTTCTATCCAGGTGCAATCGCTTCCGCACACAGTTCGTGGGATATGCATTACAGTTCAGCCACTTGGAGAACATTTATCTATCAGTCAACCTGGCCCCAGTGCCTGAGAAAAAAATGCCCAATTTTTTAATGCCTTTCTAAAGGCCAGCAAGTTAGGGCAAATTGTGTCAGAGGATGGGGGAGAGGAAAAGATTATTTCAAAGGGCAGACCCTGTACAGAACAAAATATTGTTTCAGGGAAGGGACCTGAAATGTTCTCATCCTATCAGATCATAGGGGATGGGTTGAAACCATTAGAGAAAGGCAGACCTGCAAATAATTCAGCTTGTTCCACATGAGGTGTTATAGCTGATAACCAGCACCACGAACTGGAGCCAGAAGCTATGCAGCTCAATAGTGGTGTTTCATGGCTTTACTGATGTGCACCCACAATTACATTGGCTGCTGCTTTCTGGATCAACAGTGGCTTCTGCACGGTCCTCCAAAACAGCCTCTGAAGGGGTACATTGCAATACTCCAACCAGGAGGTGCTAGAGTGGCCAAAATCAGAGCTTCTCAAAGCAGGAATAGGGGCAATTGGCACACAAGATGCAGTTGTTGAAAGAGCATCCGGCCATGGCTCTCTTCTGTTATCCCAAAAGTGGGAAGGATCTATGAAATGTTCAGCAACAGGTAAAACATAGTGGACCTCATGGAAATTATAAGGGATATATTGATACAAGTAGACAGGGAAAGACCTGTTCGTTGACTTAAGGATTATCCTTCAATCGTTGACATCGTCAATATGTTGCTGAAAGTCTCCACGTTGCGGCAAGATAGAAATGTAGAGAAGACAGACAGACATCTTCCACAATGTTTAGAGAATGTATGGTAGGAACTGATTGTCATCAAAAACTTTATATAAATTTGTAAGAAACTGCTGGTTACCAGATAAAGACATATTCTTGATTCAAATGGATGCCTCAAAACTAGAACACCTCTTAACAAATGAAAGCAAATATACGTGGCCCAGAATAATGTTGCAGGATCCAATCTGGGTCAATCATTGGGACCAGAGATTTTGGCTTTCAAGCTTTCAGACTTGTACTGGAGTCCATCCTCAGAGAATTTTTCTCTGTTGGAATGTATACTTTGAGCTATTCTATGCATCATATTTAGGTGGTGCCTAGATGGTGTAGGTTCTTAAGAGCTAATTTCAATAAACTTAGAGAGACCATGGGAAGAATTCCATGGATGAGAATCCTAAAGGGGAAAACAACTCAAGAAGCTTGGGAAATTTTGAAAAGTGAGATAATAAAGGCCCAGTCTAGTACAATACCAACAAAAAAGAAAAATAACAGCTCTCAAAAGAAACCAGCATGGCTGCATAAAGAACTCTCTGATAAATTGAAAGATAAAAAGGACAAGTATAAGAATTGGAAAGAGGGGCACATAACTAAGTCAGAATATCAGCAAATAGCCCGTGCCTGCAAAGATGAAGTGAGGAAAGCTAAGGCTCAAAATGAACTAAGGCTTGCGACCAAAGTCAAAAATAACAAAAAATGCTTCTTTCAACATATAAAAAACAAGAAAAAAGTTAAGGAAATGATTGGTCTATTAGTGGGGGAAAGTGGCAAGAAGGTGACAAGCAATAGGGAGAAAGCAGAACTATTTAATTCGTTTTTTGCATCTGTCTTTACACAAAGGGAAAAAACAGTCCAACCTACCCAAACCAGTGCCATAAAAAACAGAATAGAAACGCAAGTTAAGATAGGCAAGAAAATGGTAAGTGAGCACCTGTCCAGCCTAGACGAGTTCAAATCACCAGGACCAGATGGATTACACCCCAAGGTTCTCAAGGAACTGGCAGACGTGATCTCAGAACCACTGAACTATATTTTTCAAAGATCCTGGAGCACTGGGGAACTACCAGAGGACTGGAAGAGAGCTGATGTAGTTCCCATCTTCAAAAAAGGGGAAAAAATAGATCCAGGAAACTACAGACCTATCAGCCTGACCTCAATACCTGGGAAGATTCTGGAAAAGATAATCAAACAACAAATCAGCGAACACCTTGATGCAAACAAAGTCATCACTAAAAGTCAACATGGGTTTGTCAAAAACAGATCATGCCAGACAAATCTTATTACATTCTTTGACCAAGTGACAAAACTAGTGGACCAGAGGAATGCTGTAGATATAATTTACTTGGACTTCAGTAAGGCATTCGATAAAGTAGATCACAACCTACTACTTGATAAGATAAAAAATGTGGGTTAGATAGCATTACCACCAGATGGATTTGTAGCTGGCTGACAGGCTGTACTCAGCGTGTGGTCCTCAATGGAACCGCATCTACATGGAAGAAAGTGTGTAGTGGGGTGCCCCAAGGCTCTGTTCTGGGCCCAGTGCTCTTCAATATCTTCATTAATGATTTGGATGAGGGGATAGATGGGGAACTCATCAAATTTGCAGACGACACCAAGCTGGCAGGAATAGCCAATACTCCAGAAGATAGGCTTAAGATACAGAAGGATCTGGACAGACTCGAACACTGGGCACTATCTAACAAAATGAAATTCAATGGTGAAAAAAGTAAGGTTCTACACTTAGGCAGGAAAAATCAAATGCATAGGTATAGTATAGGTAGTACCTTGCTCAATAGTAGTAACTGTGAGAGGGATCTCGGAGTCTTAGTAGACAATCACTTCAATATGAGCCAGCAGTGTGTGGCAGCTGCCAAAAAAGCCAACACAGTGCTAGGCTGCATTAACAGAGGGATAGAATCAAGATCAAGTGAAGTACTAATACCACTTTACAATGCTTTGGTAAGGCCACACCTGGAATACTGCATCCAGTTTTGGTTACCACGATGTAAAAAAGATGTCGAGACTCTCGAAAGGGTACAGAGAAGAGCAACAAAGATGATTAGGGGGCTGGAGGCTAAAACATATAGGGAACGGTTGCTGGAATTGGGTATGTGTAGTTTAATGAAGAGAAGGGTGAGGGGTGACATGATAGCAGTGTTCCAATATCTCAGGGGCTACCACAAAGAAGAGGGAGTCAAGCTATTCTCCAAAGCACCTGAAAGCAGGACAAGAAGCAACGGATGGAAACTAGTCAAGGAGAGAAGCAACCTAGAACTAAGGAGAAACTTCCTGACAGTTAGAACAATTAACCAGTGGAACGACCTGCCTCCAGAGATGGTGAATGCTCCAACACTGGAGGTTTTTAAGAAGAGACTGGACAGCCATTTGCCTGAAATGGTATAGGGTTTCCTGCCTGAGCAGGGGGTTGGACTTAATGACCTCCAAGGTCCCTTCCAAATTATTATTATTATTATTATTATTATTATTATTATTATTATCATCATCATCATCATCATCATCATCATCATCATCATCATCATCATCCTGGGACACGTATATTTCCTTTCATTATATTTCAGTGTTTGTTTTTCTGCTACATATAGCTTTCCAAGAGTTTAACAGCAACAGTAAATTAAAATATAAAAGACATTTTTTGTTTACAGTATGCATCCAGTCTGCCCTGGACATCATGAGCCAAATGATATGCACGCATCAAAGATTTATCTAAATTAAAAGACACCCTCCCACCCCCACCCTGTTGGAAAGCTGAGAAGACACTAACCTGCCCTTGCTAGGTTGGGAATTCCAAAGTACTAATAAATCTTTTTCCTCTAAAAGGAGCCAGGCCTTCGGAAGAATGTCCCTAAAACATCCATCTGCTCCCAGGAATGTGAAATACTATTCTTGTCTAGCTGATAATTTAGTCACCTGGGCATCATTTTTGTGCAGTAAAGTTTACTTCGGGAAAATAATTTGATTTCTGAATATTATGATGACGCCATATCAAAGAATGTTAGGGAGGGAGAAAATCTCATTAGCACTGGGATAATAAGGCCTAATTTGTGCAAACGGGCGCCTGAGTGGTTGTAAATTTGATTACCGTATTCAATTACTTGGCAGAAATATTTCCCATCAGTTCTGTGGAGGAAAATAAAAGCACCCTTCTGTCATCTTTCCATTGGAGGCAAAGACAGTTTTGGAAAATGGGGGGGGGGAGAGGGAGAGAAGAGAGGAAAGTGATGGAGTAATGGAAGGCATGATGAAAAGAAAAAGATATAAGTGGCTAGAGGGTAATAAAAATATAAATACTGCAGGAAATAGAAAAGCCAGAATCTTGCCACTTCTTAAATATTTTCCATATTCTCTGACTGGAATAGTCCTAAAATGAGCTTTCACAAAAAAATTTCTCTGCCGTTTGGCCCAAAGAAAAGAGCCAGATGTAATTTGTATTCTGTATAAATCCTAGAAACCCAATTTCGTCTGGCGGTTAAGGCGTCAGGCTAAAAAATGGGAGATCATGAATTCTAGTTCTTAAGCACAAAGCCAGCTGGATGACCTTCGGCCAATCACTTTCTCTCAGCTCTGGAAAGGAGGCAGTGACAAACCACTTCTGAAATCTCGCCAAACAAACTGTAGAGAGCTGTTCAGAAAGTGGTAGGACTCAACTGACTCGAAGGCAGCAAATAATAAAGCTGATCATGAAAAAATTTACCATAAGCAGGGCTTTTTTTCTCATAGAATGCTCAGAACGGAGTTCCGGCACCTTTTTTGGATGGAACCTTGAAGGGTAGGCAAAGCAGGTTGTATGACATGTGTGAGTTCCGGCACCTTTTTCTTTTACAAAAAAAAAGCACTGACCATAAGGCATGAGAAATATAGAACAATGCAGACTACTACATTTTTGGAGAAGCACCAGCATTAACTGCCATCTTTTGACTGCGGTTTTTTCTTGAAAAATTAAAACTAGTTGTCATTGTTTGAAAATGGAGGATGTCACTGTCATGTCACAAACTGAAGAGGTCATTTCTGAAATATGCCCTTCAAAAATTGTAGAATAGGCCAAAGTGCTATTTTAGGTGAAAAAGTAATTTTTTCCTCATTCTCATACAAAAGCTTCAAGCATTTTATGTATTCATTTCCTCTTGATACTTATCTATTATCATCTTAGTCTTAGGTCTTGTGAGACCTAAGTTTTCCACTATTATCGTTTGAAAATAAGAATTCCTTAAGGGTTTTAAGTGAGCAAAACCCAATAGTTTTAAAAGATAATTCATATTGACAGAAGCAGAGTTCAGGAGTCTTGGTTGATGAAATCAAGTCTAAAATGAAGTCTGTGGATGAAGGTGTAATTGTCAATAAATAACTTTCTGGTATGTGCTCTGAATGTATGCAGAGCATCTATATTCATGATTCTCCCATAACTATTCAGGGAAGCCAATTCTTCCCACAAAGATTTCCTCTTTCCCCGACTTCTCTGGAAGTCCCAGACATTCCTTTTCATATTTATTAGATCAGCATTTTTGTTGCAAAAACAAAGGGCCATTGTTCTGCCTAATATATTTTTTTGTAACAACGTTAGTTAGGTCTTAGTGTGTAATCAGTTAGTGATGCCTGTTCATTCTGGTATTATTTTGAACTGAACAGTGGCCCAGAATCGCATATTAATTAGAAAATTAGAACCAAACTAGATACTTGCAGCATTTACACCTGAGTCTTGGTAATGAAAACATTTGTCTGATTTAATTCAGCCACATCCCAGTCACATTATTCCTGGTTTTTCCCCCCAGTTTAATCAAGTGAAGAATTTCTGTATCAGTTCACCTCGTGGGAAATGAAATAAAATGAAAATCATCACCACCACCAACAACAAAAAAGGCTTAAAATTATATTTTGCTTTAATTTTTCCTATTAATTTATCAGATGGATTTATTAGTGATTTTAAGCAGTGAAGTTTATACATTTTTATTTAACTGTAGCATTATAAACAGTGGTCTATTTTCTTCAGAATTATTACATCCATTTATTAAATCAGGGACAACCTGTGCTTTCCCCCTGAAGCACTCAGTACTCCCTAGAGTCCTTCCAAAAGTGACAACAGATTTTCACTTTCCATGTGTAGAGAGAGAAAAAAATATTCTCTACAAGTAGTGTAATCATGAAAATAATCATAAATGTATTTGATTCATTTCACCTAACATTAAATTTTGATTAAAATAGCTCCATTCTTTAACCATCCACTTGGGGATGAGACAGCATATAGGGAGGAGGTACAAAAACTATCCATATGGTATAGTAACAACAACTTGCACCTAAACATCGGCAAGACGAAAGAGATGGTGTTAGACTTCCGGAGAAAAAAGGAGGAACCTGCCCCACTTTACATCGGGGAGGACTGTGTAGAGAGAGTTTCCTTCTTTAAGTTTCTGGGAGTCTACCTCTGTGAAGATCTGACCTGGAAAGTTAACACAACCCAGGTGGCTAGAAAGGCCCAACAGAGGCTTCACTTTCTTAGGATCTTGCGGAAGAACAGGGTAGAACAACGGCTAATGACCCTCTTTTACCGGTCTACTATAGAGAGCGTCCTCTCGTATGGTATTGTGGTTTGGTATGCTGGTCTGACAGCCGCAGACAGGAAAGTATTACAGAGGGTAGTGAGCACAGCACAAGACATTGTGGGCTGTTCCCTGACACCACTGGATGACATCGCCAGGGCTCGTTGCCTTGGAAGAGTGAGGAAGATTCTCAGGGATGACTCACACCCTGGACGGTATCTCTTTACTCTCCTACCATCCGGTAGGAGATATAGGAATATAGCCAGCCGTACCAACAGGCTGAAAAATAGCTTTTATCCGTGGGCTGTTAGGCTTTTAAATGGGACATAATCTTATGCAGAATTGACTTGGGAGGCCGGTGTGTGGTGTAGTTGGTTCACATAGTGTGGTGGGATGGAGAGTTTGTTGTCACTGTGTGTTGGGGGGAGAGAGCACAGGGGGAGGCTCAGCTAATCTCAATGTACACATGTTGTACTTTGACAAAAAAAGTTTATTATTTATTTATTATTTATTTATTATTATTTTCCTGACTGTTTTCCCAGCCAGAAGACCTTTGATCCCTGCTCTCCTCCTAAGCTGGCAGAACGTACCTCTACAACTGCAAGGAAAATAAAATCAAGTTTGTAAGCACGGAACTGAATTGCAAGTGAGCGCCAGCAGAGAAGGGATGAAAACTAGTTGGGCTCTTATGTTGATTCAGTGATCAGACTTCTTTCCAAGCATACTCATAATGAGGACCCTTGATTGTTGGGGGCAATTAAGCTGACTTTGTAATAATGCCGCTTGGGGGTGTGTGAAAGCCCTAATAAGCAGGCATATACATAGAATGAAGGCTACTGCTAAGCTTGTAAGCCGCCCTGAGTCTTCGGAGAAGGGCGGAATATAAATGGAATTAAATAAAAAATAAATAAATAAATTGAGCACAAGAAGAGGTGCCCCTTCAGACAAGGAGCTGTTTCCTGTTCTGAGAAGTGGAAAACAACCTGGAGACGATTCAGAAGATACATGGATAACATTGTCAGGCACAAAGGATCAAGATTAAGTTGCAATTCAAAAAGGATTTATTGCTCAAGCTTATACACAAAAATCTAATCAACCAAAGTTCAATACCAAATTGGCATCAGATAAGGGTAAATGAGAGGGGGTTGAACTTAGACCATTTGTGGCAATGTAACAATTCTAAGCTGATAACATGTTTAACTCCACCTCCTGGCTCTGCCTTTTCTTCTCCTACAGTACAAACATGGACAGAGGAGAGTAAGAGATGGGCTAATTTATTCCCATAGAGTTTCTGTAAGGTTTGCTCATTCTCCACTGCCCAAATCTTTTTGCTTTCACATTTGCAAGGAGGATACCTTACCCAGAGAGGCAATGTCCCGGTAGCTCTGGGCATAAAGAAACAACAGCGCATGTGCTCCTCCAGTGCCTACAGAGACATTCATCTGCCTAAATACCCAGCGTGCACAGGACAATTTTTTACCTTCCTGTTGCTTGTAGACACTAATCCCACTATAACAACAATGTTGCCAATGTCAGCAGTGATTAAAATCTGTCAGATGATGACCCTGCCTCCAAGCAGCCTTAATTAATGTTTAACTTGTCAGCTGATAGTGTTTGTACTGTGATACATTAGTTAGCCATATACTAACCTATATGGTTTTTTTCTATTTAATTAATGTTTTTAATCCACTTTTATAGATTTTTAGAAGATTTTTGTATGTGTTTGTGTGTGTGTGTGTATGTAAATGAATATATATTTATTTAGTTTTTAAAATTACTAATTGTTTGTATTTTATTTGCCTTATGCTGGTCTATGACTGTAATGAAGATTTAATTGATCGACAGTGACAAGAAAGTGAAGCTTGAATGCTACAGAAATAAATGTGTTTACTTGTTCATTAGACTGTAGGGCAGTCACAGAAGTGATAGCCAATCAGAACCTGTTCCTCCAGACCAAGAGATGAGTTGGTCAATGTTTGTGCCAGTCGACATGGGGACCTTATTCTCATCCCCTTGGGTTTGTGCCAAGCCTCCCCATTTCCTTGTCTAGAGAAAGTCTGCTTTAAAAAACTGTGTGCCTTGAAAGATGATAAGCACCTAACAGCTTATATTGCTATCATTTGGCTCATGATCCAGTCCATCATGACAAGCCGCCATGGTCACGAGCTGGGAGATGGTGCTAGTCTGGTGTCTCACCAGTAGCTGCCTGGAGTGCCCAGTGCAACCCACAACTCAGACTCTCCTTCCTTTGTAGCAGTCTTTACTGTCTGCAAACTCCATTCCTCACCTTCAGACTAGAACAGGGAGAACAGGATCAGGCACAATGGTAAGTTTGCAGCAACAATATCAAAGAAATCATTGGCAAGGTGTCACCTTGAGTCGCTCTGAGAGTGAGATCAGCAGTATCTAAATTTGATAAACAAACAAATAAATAAAAATAATTTTCACTCTATATCCATATCTGGAAATGGACAGTTTTCTGCATGTGTATTGTTCCTACTGGATAAAATAAATAACCTTGCATATCTTGTAATATTACATCACGTTGTATTTATTCCACACAGGTTACACACAGTTGTCTGTATAATCACTTACTGATTTGACTTAGGAGAGTGAAAAGTAAAAATAAAAATATTATTTACTAAAAATGTATATATATGAAATTAATGTAAGGTATGTAAATTAATATTTACTATGAGCGAAGAAAGAATTATGGACTGGCTATCACTTCTCTTCCTGACTAAAACTTTAATCCAATGAGCTATACATTCTATTCAAAGCTATCTGTCACTGACCTTTAGCTCTGTCAGTGTAAACAAACCAGTGTAGGGTTTCTTATCACAGCCTACATGTGAGATCTGCCCTAACAAGGGACACAGACATGTAGACTTCTTAGGTAGGGTCAGTGGTGGGATTCAGCCAGTTCGCACCTCTTCAGCAGAACCAGTAGCTAATTTTTTGTTGTGCAAGCCCAGAATGGACTTCCGGAAGCGGCATCCACACAGAGAACCGGTTGTTCACATATTTGAATCTCTTCAATTAATCTGGAACATTTATAATACTATCAATTGACTTAGTTAACATGTCTGATTCTGATCAGGGGTCACAATAAGGCTGAAATTATAACTATCCAAACATAATATGATTTAGCTAGTGCCACTGAGCCAAGCCTGATTCCTGGTGATCTGTAAAACAAAAAGCAAATGTGGTTGATGTTTCTTTTTCCTTGCTGTTGATGAACATGTTTGGTGTTGCCTATGATAGATGTACATATATAGTAGTGAGTCTGAATACAACACCATTATTAATTTAGACATCACCATCAACTATAAAATACATGCTAGTAACCTATTGTACTTTTACATTTTTGTTAGCTTCCCACTGATTGTATGAGCCTTTCTCTGTAGCCCAGCGGTGTCAAACTTGCCACATCACATGACGTGTCATGACGTATCGCAACTTTTTCCCCATTGCTGGAGCTGGGGTGGGTGCAGTTTCAGCATGGCACAGTTTGACACCCCTTGTTTAAATTCACAGATTTAAACAAATTGAGGACTGATGATCATCTGGCATCCACTGCTTAACAGGGATCTCAATGTAGCAATTCCTTATGAATGTAGTACAGAACTCATCCTTATATCCCACTATCTTTTGTACAAAGATGCCTTCCTACCGTCTCATTAAATCACCTTTATCTCATCCCTAACCTGCCTCCAAGAATGCTTAAAATTGCATTTAGCTATTCTGCTTTTAAAATTTGCTTCTTTTCCCCAACACAGACCTATCACAGGAAAAATCTGCAATGTGGTCTCTATGACATGGTCAGGGGCTGGGATTTGCTCACTGGGATTCTTCTCTTCCAACCTTTGGGCACTTCCCAACAGAGTTATTTGGTTTTTACTCCCTGGTGAGTTCTCGTGTTTCAGCTTATGCCCCAAACATGTTCAGCCTGTTAACCAAGTTAATTTTTTAGACACAGGTTTACTGCTTCTCTAGAAAAGTGCTAGATTTATTCCCATTAGTACTGCTTCCCTTTTGATAATATGATTATATTCTTAGCTTAGCTGGAACACATATTCTTGGATGTGCTGTCCCAAAACTGTAATGGGAGAAGATAATTTTCAGGCAAAAAAGCATCACGCCTTTATTCAGAAGCATGGGAAGTAGCAGTAGCATTCACTAAAAGATAAATATTCCATCCCAACTTACAAATTCCACAATTAATGGATAGCCCAAAGAACTTATTGACTGCTATCATTCTGCAAAGCAAAGGAAGTTAGGTTACAATATCTGGTACCTGTCTAGGTGAAGACTAATGTTATAAGATTTGTTTTATGGAATGCAAGCATTAGCGGGGAAAATATTCATTTTATCTGCCAAGATGTTCCTGCCTCAAAGCATTCCTCTTTTTAGATAACATAACAGAAAGAGCCAAGGTCAGAAGGATTTTGTCAAAAATGAACAGCAGCTTCAAGAAAGTCCAGATTTATTTCTGACTGGAATAAGAGAAACATTTTCTAAATCCCCACCCCCACCCCCACCCCCATCCCGCTTCATTTTAAAAATGGTTTTCTCAGTTAAAATTCATCCTATTTGGTCTTCATGAGAAAAAGATTCTTTAGAAAAAAAATGTATTAGTAACCTCTGAATGATGGATAGAATCCTTCAATCACAGCCATCCATTCCTGTGCCAGTGCCAGGATTGGCAAAGGTTTTCCACTGATTGGCGAGGGAGAACAAAACAGACATAAGAATCAAAAATTCATTATGCTTATCTCACACTGGACACAAGTAACCAGGATGGTATTATTTGGTGGTGACTTGGAAGAAGCATAATAAAAGCAAATTATTATCAGAGGTGCATGCTTAAAAAAAGACATATAGCACTATCGGCAGTAGATTGTTTCTTTATACACATATGTAACTGTAAACAGCAGATATGAGTATGGTATCTTCCTAACATTGGGGATTGGAATGGAGCACCAGATATCATGTAGGCACCATTTTGGATGAATTCAAAGAAGGGTAGATAACAATTTAATTCAGCAACCAGAAAGGGTCCTCAAGGGAGACTCAACTCAGTTAGACAAAATTATGCAAATAGGAGAAAAGAAAAGAAAGGTTTGATTTTCTCTTTTAAATGGAAAAAAATTCTGATCGTAGACTCAGTGGGCCATTTTTCATTTGGCCCTCAGATGTTAGGAAGACGTTGTTCTCCTATCTGCTGTTTACAGTTACATATGTTTATAAAGAAATAATCTACTGCCGATAGTGCTATCTGTCTTTGATGTATTTTTTTAAGCATACAGTTCTTATAATAGCTTCCTCTGCAACTTCATAAGACCTGGAAAGAAAAAAAATATTTTAGAGCAGTGCTAGCATACCACAAACAACAAAACTACAAACTGCCATTTATCTATTTGTTTGTTTGTTTGTTTGTTTGCTACCCATCTTGTAACAAAATGAGATCAATAAAGAAGGAGAGAAAGAATAAATATATTATGTATTGCATGTCTTCATTCTTGGCTTCAGGGAACCAGAAACATCTTTGGATTAAAACATCCAGATAACAGAAGGTAATTTTCTAATCTATTCTAACCCTGGTTCTCAGTTCAAAATTCACTTCAATTAACCTCTAACTTTATCTTCTGGAGCTGACGCCAAGGCCATTCTCACCAGGGAATGCTGGACTGTAAGGCAAATTATTAGACCAGTGTGTCGGCAACTTTAATCTGTGTGGACTTCAACTCCCAGAATTTCCCAGGCAAGATATTGAAGACCACACAGCTGGAGAAACACTGCTCTAGAGCAGGGGTCTTCAAACTTGGCAACTGTAAGACTTGTGGACTTCAACTCCCAGAATTCCTCAGCCAGCTGGCTGAGGAATTCTGGGAGTTGAAGTCCACAAGTTTTAAAGTTGCCAAGCTTGAATACCCCTGCTCTAGATGATGTTCATCCCTCTTACAGATCCGCCCTTTGGCTGAGAAAAAATAGCAGCTGAAAACTATACCTGTTCAGGACAGGAAGCAGGAAAGAAAGGCATGGGACAATCAGAAGAACATCTTCTCGCTCACACAAAGATTTCAAAAGTGTCAAACATTATCCTCCGTGACTCTGGAGGAAACAAATGAAAGAGCTAAGCAAGCTCTGAAGCAGATTAGGCTGAATATCTTCCTCTCCTCCTCCACAGCAGCCAGACCTTGCTTAGCTTTATTTAGTGTAGGGAAACCAGCCAAGAGGAGTCAGGATTGTGATAGTTCAAGGCAAGCAACGGTATCTCTGCATCATGCTTTCAAGCATTTGCATTTTTGTGGTTTTATCTTGATGTGCTGCTAGCTGGCTGTGTATGGATGTCCCCCTCTCCACCCCACCCCCACACACATACACACATATTCCCTTTTGGCTTGTCATGGGTCAGCCCTTTGTAGCAGCTGGAGGAAAAAAAAGGAAAAACAACATACTCTTGGCCAGCGGCCTGAAAACACAGCTGCACAGTTTGTTGTGCTGTTGAAATGGCAGAACTCTTGTTTGTCTCCATTCGTGTAATTTGTTTGTTTTTAAAAGCTGTCCTAACTGTCAAAGTGCAGAAGGGTGGCGAGGCTGACCACTGCTTTGCAGACTTATACTTTAATGACACCTGGTGGCTAGCCTTATAGAATTTCTTTTTTTATGGTAAATTAATTATTATAATTGCAACAGTAAAAATTAATGCAATTGAAAAAAAGAATAGTAAAAAGAAAAAGCAGAAAGTGCAAAAAAGGAAGAAAAAAGGGGGAAAATAGAAAGAAAAATAGAAAAGAAAGAAAAAATAATATAGTAAAGAAAAAAAGACATATGTAAAGAAGTGACTTCTCAACTTCATCACAAGTATAAAATTTTTTAGTAATTTCTCTTAAAACACAAAATATGGTATCTTCTTCCTATATCCTCACTCTCTCATAAACTATTGTCATTTCTGTCCTGATATCAGCAAAAGTCTATAGGGATTGTCAGAAATAGCAATATATCTCTTTTAACCTTGATCAAATAAAACAGTTTTATATTCCTTATTTTTTTACTTCTAACATCTTATTCTTTAGCCCCATCAAATAGTGTCATTGAACTTGATTTACTTTTTTCTTTTCGCCTTTCATAAAATTTTTCAAAATTAACAAAACTCATTTGTTAAATCCACTATAGGAAGGTTATCCAGGTCACTCTTTCAGTTTATTTCTTGTATCCCCCTTTTAATTATTAAAACATAAGCCAATTTCTTTTCTAAAATCAGTGAAATTAGTCTCACTCGTTAGGTACAACGTGCTCCTCTTCCATAGCCTTGGTGGAGCAGTGGGCTAATGCCTCCTTAAGTAACACCAGCTGCCTGCAATTAGTGCAGGTTCGCATCCCACCAGGCTCAAGGTTGACTCAGCCTTCCATCCTTCCGAGGTAGGTAAAACGAGGACCCAGATTGTTGGGGGCAATTAAGCTGACTTTGTAATAATGCCGCTTGGGAGGTCTGTGAAAGCCCTAATAAGCAGGCATATACATAGAATGAAGGCTACTGCTAAGCTTGTAAGCTGCCCTGAGTCTTCGGAGAAGGGCGGGATATAAATGGAATTAAAATAAAATAAAAATAGCATCTTTTAGATAGCATCTTTTAGATATAGTATATCTATAGAACAGACACTCGTTCAATTTATCTTACAGTAAAATATTTTGCTTTATTCCATAATTTTAAATTGAGTTTAAATGTTCTCCTTGAATTGTAATCTATACAGTCTCCCTCTAATTCCCTCTAGCGCCTAATTTTTAAAATGTTATGTTTCAAAATAAAAGCATTTCCCATAGGAAGGATTCTTTATAATTAATTCCAAAATCTTATTTCAAATTTATTTGGACCCTTAGTCCGATCAAACCTTTTGGCTGCCTATAGTACAGAGAGAGAGGGAGGGAGGGGAGAGAGAGAAGGGGAGAGAGAGAGAGAGGAAACTATGTGAATTTAATGTCTTTTCAAAGGCACCACCACAGTCTGAGCAAGACAGCTCTTCCCATATCTCCCAAAGCTCTAAACCAACCCTTCCCAGCTTGAGCTCCAATAAGGAGCAACTATCTGGAGCACTTGTAGGTGATCTCAAGTCCTCTCCTTGTCCTATTCATCAACTCTTCATTCTGCCATGATGATAGGCTCCTCTTTTTGTTTAATCTAAGCAACAGAGGCTGAATATTAAATCCCCTATCTTTAAAGCCATTACTTTTGCTTAGATGAACTATTGTTTCAGACTTTCTGGACTAAAATCTATTTCTAACATTAAGATCATTACTGGATAGGCTTTATCTGATTAGGTTGCTAATGGGGTATCTTGCTACCATGAATATTTTTCACAATGAACCTAAATTGATCATGTTCCAATTCTGGCTATATCATATTGTAGTGGTACTATAACAGATATTGCACAAGAAAATGGAAATTTATTGGAAAAGGAGTGTGCCAAGTTGTTTTCCAAAATAAGGGAGCAGCAAAACCAACTCATCCACATCTAGCTCATTCTTTGCCTGAACTTGTACAAAAGCTCACAGGTGCTTGGCTTAGAGAATAGGCTGAACAGATTCTAAGAATTATTACTGAGACATAAATCATGTTAAAATCTGTGAAACTTATTCTTAGTTGTAATTAGAAATAGCAATAGCACTTAGACTTAGATACCGCTTCACAGTGCTTTACAGCCCTCTTTAAGTGGTTTGCAGAGTCAGTATATTGCCCTCAGCAATCTGGATCTTCATTTTACTGACCTCAGAAGGATGGAAGGCTGAGTCAACCATGAGCCAGTCAGGATCAAACTGCTCACAGTCAGCAGAATTAGCCTGCAATACTGCATTTTAACCACTGTGCCACCCATTACTGCAATGTTGTTACCGTTCAAAATGTGGCATGGGTGATGCTTATTCTAAAAATGTGCAAAGGATAGGAGATTATACAATTATGGTATGATATAGTAACAGTTATTGACCCAATGGTTGCATAAAGAGATATAAGAATCGACTGTCTTCTGTCATGTGAGGCATTCTTGCACTGTGAGCCCAACACATCCATGTTGCAATCCTCTACGCTTTGTTTGTTCCATTCAATGGCTGCAAATTCAATGGTCATAAATATTCATGACTGCCTGCTACCCCAGGAGCCACAAACTCTATGCTTTAAAGCCATTCAGAGTTTATATACAGTAGCTTGCCCTGCTAGGTTCAGTGGAGGTGTGGTTTTCTCCTTGGTGGCTCCTTATTAAGGTATTGATTTCTGGTTAATTGTTTGTGTGCTGTTAATCATTGTTTATCTGGGTGTTGACTAATGAAGAGGACATGAGATTATTTCATCAAGTGAGATTATTTTATCAAGTCTTCTGACTGGCCTTCATGGATATGCTCTGCTAGTCTTCTGCTTGTCCTACCTACTGGCTGTTACAGTCCTTAAATTGTATGTTGTACTGCAGATGACTCCTGTTTCTCCTTCTTGTGCTACTGGCTCTGTTGGTTTCGTTGAGTTGTTTTGGAGGGCTTAAATTGGTTTGTGTGCTACATGATGCTGTGTGGTTGTAATAATCTGTTGGTTCTTTTCTGAGATGATTTTGATGTATGGCAGTGTTATCCTTTTCGTAGCTTGCGTTGGTTGTGCTACAGTCAGTTAAATGGTCAGGCACTTTTTGATAAAGTTGCATGGGTATCTATTTTGTTGGAAGATGTTGTATAAGTGATCTGTTTCTTTTTTCTGGTATTCCAGGTTGCTGCAGTGCATTTGTGCTTTTCGGAATAATATTTCTATACAGTTCCTCTTATGGGAGGTTGGATTGTTACTTTGGTAATGGAGCACTGGCTAGTATGGGCTGTTTTTCAATAGACTTGTGCTTCTCATTTGCTATTGTTTCCTCTACTGATGAGGGTATACAGAAAAGTAGTTGTTGCTTTGTCAATTTTATTCCTTTGAAGATATTATTGATTGTCTCGTGTTGTTCTTTTTTTTTATTAAGACAAAAGTGTCATTTACATACTAGATCCATATGTTTGGTTTCATGTGTGGGAGTGCTATAGTTTTTTACGCTACATTAGAATGTCTCCTATGAATCCTGAGAGTGGCATTCCAATAGGTGTGCCTCTGATTTATTGGTATGTTTCTCCATCAAAGTGGAGGTGAGAAAGAGGTTGATGTGGTTTATGATTCTAGGTATTTCAATTTTAGTGTATTTGTATAAGTCATATATGCTATGTAGCACTGATGCCATGGATTCTTTTCCTAATTCTCAATCTATAGACATGAATGGTGATGTGACATTAGATAAAACTATAATTTCATCTTCCTCTATTTTTAGGGCTTTGATTTTTTGCAATCACTGTGGTGGGGTATTTACTCTCCTCTGTGAGATGTCCAAGTTTTTTGTTTGTGTGTGTGTGAGTTCTTTGTCTACATTATAAATTAGGGTCTCTCAGAATGATACAATTGGACAAAGAGTCTATGTTGGACTTGTGCATTTCTGGGTATCCATAGAAATGTGGGAGAATGGGTCCACTGCTTTTCATTTGCCAGAGTCCTTCTCTTGTAATTTGACCTTTTTTTGGTTAGATTATTGAGGTTCTTTTGATCTGGTTGTCCAATTTCTCTATTTATTAAGGAGCTGCCTATAACTTTGTATCGGTATCAGGTTAATAATGAGATGTTAAACACATTGAACATGAGATATTTCATGGAATATCTGCTGAAAGAAGAGGATGGATGCCTCCTCAATTATCAAACATCACCGGAGCTCTTTACTGGTAGATGCAGCAATAGTTTCCATATATTTGGTGTGAGGCAGCTCTCCCACCAGAACGGAATGGTTACAAATTCTTGTTCTAATACAGGTGGTCCTTGACATATGGCCATAATTGAGCCCAAAGTTTCTGTTACTAAGCAAGGCAGTTTTGTCCATTTTATGACTTTTCTTGCCACAGTTGTTAAGTGAATTGCTACAGCTGTTAAGTGAATCGTGCAATCATTAAGCGAATCTGGCTTCCCCCATTGACTTTGCTTGTTGGAAGTTGACTGGAAAAGTCACACTGGTGATCACATGATCCCAAGACTGTGTGACTATCATAAATACATGCCGGTTACCAAGGTTCTGAATTTTGACCATGTGGTTGTAAAGGTGTTGCAATGGTCTTTAAGTGTGAAAACCACTCACAAGTCACTTTTTCACTGATGTTGTAACTTCAAATGGTCACTAAACAAATTGTTGTAGGTTGAGGACTACCTTAGTTCTGTTCAGAAACCAAGAGAATTAAAAAATATGTTTGGCTCATGACGACTGTAAAGATTCTACTGCAAGTGAATACCATCTCTGATGAAAAGAGGTACATTTTAAAAAGATTGGATTTTATCAGATTTTGTTTGCTAATTACTACATTACAAAGGCCTCTACTTGGCCTATCCTGTCACCTGTTTATAAAAGGTTTTAATAGATGAACTGCTTTGTGTTAAATTTTTATTCTTTCTTGTCCATATACACTCCAGCACAAGTTGTTGTTGTTGTTTTAAAAAAGAAAAGGAGTCATTAAAGTGCTTCTGGATTTAATGCTTATAGGCATTAATGTGGCTTTATGCAATTCTGTTTAAGAAAAATGCTGCTTTTATTTTAAAAGAAGATTGCTCTCAATGGCAGCCATTTTAGGAAATGGCATAATTAACTGCACTTTTAAAGTACAATTTCTGCATTGCTTTCCTTTTCAAGTAAATTGCGCTGGGGGGGGCAGGAGAGGGATCTTTTTATACACCTTGTGGTTGGGTTCATTCAACATGCTAGCCGCAAATCAACCATGTTATTGTTAGGAATATGTTAATTTCACTCTGTGCTCTTGTTTACACATATTGTCATGCCCTAAATAATGATTAAGAAACCAAAGTTGTAAGACAAAAATAACATAAGCATGATGTCATAGCAAGAATGTGTGGATTGGAGAGGGGATGGCAAAACGTCTACAGCCCATTTGTGGGACAATTGTTATAGTGTGGCTTGCAGAGCCATTTTTTGCTCAAACCTGCTGCGTCAGTTGGGGAGTAGACTCAAGTAACCTTGCTGATGCGTTCCCTTCCTCCTGGAACCAGGTGACTTGGGCGGTCACTTCTGGCATGTTTCGGTTCACTATCATTAAATATGGAATTAAGGTGAGGATTGTGAAAGACAGAAGTGCATTGCAACACACTTGTCATTCCTGCTTAAAGGCATATTGCAGGAACAGTACGGTGTGTCAAGTCAAGAGAGACTACCGTATAATAAAAGTTCTCTATTTGGGGGGGGGAACTTGTGTTCAAATAGAATAAGACTTTAAATAGCATAAAACTACCAGTCTCAGAAGATTCTGCCTTGATTCTGAAAAAGCAGCTCAGGTGTCCAACACCACTCTTGGACAATAGCCATCAGACTTGTAGTGGGTGAGGTGGAAATATAATTTAAAAGGTTACCTGACTGAATAAATTAGAAGAGGGGATTGTCTAGGTGCAGTGTCGGGGAGAAGAAAGCGGAGGAGGATTCAGCAACGGAAATAGATTTAGCAGCTTGTGTCTCCAGTGACTTCCCTCTACTGTGATCAGAGCTCTAAGAATGCCTGTGGGTGTCTACTACTGCCATCAAAATCATCTTGCAGTTGCTGCAATGTTTTCTCCTTAACTGATTTCCTTGGAAATAAATAAGACAGAAAAAGCAGGAAATGGAAGTCTCCTATTAAACTCCACAGGTAAGGTAGGAGAGTTTTACTGCGGTTAGAATGTATTGCAAGCTAACTCTGCCAACTGCCAGCAGCTCAATCTTGGTGGGCTTAAGTTTAACTCGGATTTCCATCCTTCTGAGGTTGGTAAAATGGGGACCCAGATTGTTGGGGACAATATGCTGACTCTGTAAACCACTGAGAGACGGCTGTAAAGCACTATGAAGTGGTATATAAGCCTAAGTGCTATTGCTATTGCTATTAAAATAAAATAAAAACTCATCAAGGAGCACTTAAATCTTCACCTCACCACTCCCGATCAAAATATATTGAAGTCCATTGAAGTTGGTGGCAAATAATAATAATAATAATAATAATAATAATAATAATAATAATAATGATGATGATGATGATGATGATGATGATGATGATGATGATCATCATCATCATCTTTGTATATTATTCTGCATTCAGTACCGGCACCCTCTGGGTATTTTCAATCTGGCCAGGAAGAATACCATTCTGTGTAAGAAGTTATTGCTATTATTTATGGACTAAAATTGACAGACCACAAACAGAGGGCAAAAGGGGGAGACAAAAGTGGCTTTACTTAGGGATAATGGCTAGTGTTAAGTCACATGCTAGCATCCTTAATGTAAACATGTGATCTATTGTTGCCCTATCAACGATATTGCCATTTAAAAGGAGAAAAACTGCAAAATATTCTCTCTCTCTCTCTCTCTCTCTCTCTCTCTCTCTCTCTCTCTCTCTCTCTCTCTCTCTCTCTCTCTCTCTCTCTCTCATACACATGTGAATCTCTCTTATTGAGGTTTGGTCCCAGGGCGCAGTTGGGCTTGCTGCTCGCGTACCTTTCGCCTAGTCGCGCAGCAGCAGCCCTGCCTGAGCTTCTCGATATCCTCTCAGGGCTGGTGATTGAGTTTCCCAAACTTATGGTTTTGGGAGACTTCAATCTACCATCCCTGGGAGGAGCATCTGAGTTAGCTCGGGAGTTCATGGCTTCCATGACGGCCAAGGACCTGACGCAGGTAATTCATGGACCGACTCATGAGGGAGGCCAAACCCTTGACTTGGTTTTCTTATCTGGTCGGTGGTTAGATGATCTTGGTGGGGGCTCCCCAATTGTTATGCCCCTGTCATGGACCGATCATCATCTCCTGCGGCTGGTCTTCCGTTTTGCCACTCCCCACCGTGGGGTTGTTGAGCCAACTAGATGGTTCCGCCCCAGGCGCTTAATGGACCCTGAGAGGTTTCAGGCAGCGCTGGGGTACCCACGTGCCTCCTCAGCTCACAGCTCGGCAGATGCCTTAGTGGAAGCCTGGGAAAGGACGGCCACGGAGGCACTTGACCGAGTTGTACCCTTGCGGCCCCTGACCCGGCGCAGATCCCAATGGGCTCCATGGTTCTCCGCGGAGCTCCGGGAGATGAAGCGTCGGAGACGGGGCCTAGAGAGCGTTTGGAGGTCCAGCCGATCTGAATCCGACCGATTGCAACTAAGAACCCATATTAGGTCTTATCTCGCAGCGATGAGGGTAGCAAGATCTAACTACTTCGCTGCCCTCATCGCGTCCGCAGATAATCGCCCGGCCGCCCTGTTTAGGGTGACCCGCTCCCTCCTTAACCAGGAGGTTAGTGGGGAACCCTTGCAGGGGCGTGCCGAGGAATTTAGTCAACATCTGTCAGACAAAATCGCTCGGATTCGGACCGGTTTGGACTCTGACTGGGCAGTATCGGACGATCAGGACACGAGCGATCTTGTCAATGTCACCTGGGAGGAGTTCGATCCTGTAACTCCGGAGGAAGTGGACAGGATCATGGGGAGGCTGAGCTCCACCACATGTTTATTGGACCCGTGCCCTTCCTGGCTGGTTTATGCAGCCCGGGAGGGGACACGAGGCTGGTTCCAGGCGGTTATATCTGCCTCTTTGAGTGAGGGTAGTTTTCCCGCCGCCTTGAAAGAGGCGGTGGTGAGACCTCTCCTCAAGAAGCCTGCCTTGGACCCGGCTGTTTTGAATAACTTTCGTCCGGTCTCCAACCTTCGCTTTCTTGCGAAGGTTGTTGAGAGTGTGGTGGCGCATCAGCTCCCTCTGGTCCTGGATGAAGCGGATTATCTAGACCCGTACCAATCGGGCTTCAGACCCGGGTACAGCATGGAGACGGCATTGGTCGCGCTGGTGAATGATCTCTGGAGGGCTCGGGACAGGGGATACTCCTCTGTTCTAGTCCTATTAGACCTCTCAGCGGCTTTCGATACCATCGACCATGGTATCCTGCTGCGGCGTCTCAGGGGATTGGGAGTGGGAGGCACGGTTCTTCAGTGGTTCTCCTCCTATCTCCTGGGACGTTCGCAGTCGGTGTCGGCAGGGGGGCAGAGGTCGACCGCGAGGCCTCTTGCTTGTGGAGTTCCTCAGGGGTCGGTCCTCTCACCCCTCCTATTCAACATCTACATGAAACTGCTGGGTGAGATCATTCGTGGTTTTGGAGTTGGGTATCATCAGTATGCTGATGATACCCAACTTTTCATTTCGACCCCAAACCACCCCAGTGATGCCCTCGACATGATGTCCCGGTGCCTGGAGGCGGTCTGGGTCTGGATGGGGAGGAACAGGCTTCGACTCAACCCTGACAAGACGGAGTGGCTGTGCGTACCGGCATCTCGGGATATTCAGGATATCCCACCCCTCATTATGGGGGGTGAGTCATTATCTCCTGTAGATGGGGCTCGCAACTTGGGAGTCCTCCTAGATTCACAACTCTCCTTAGAAGACCATATCGTAGCTGTGACTAGGGGGGCCTTCGCCCAGGTTCGCCTGGTGCGCCAGTTGCGGCCCTATCTAGACCGGGATGCCTTGCGCATGGTCACTCATGCGCTCGTGACCTCTCGTCTTGATTACTGCAACGCTCTCTACATGGGGCTACCCTTGAAGACCACTCGGAGGCTCCAACTGGTACAGAATGCAGCCGCGAGAGTTGTACTGGGGGTCTCCCGATACTCCCATGTCACACCTTTGCTCCGCGAGCTGCATTGGTTGCCAGTTGTCTTCCGGGTAAGGTTCAAGGTGTTGGTAATGACCTACAAAGCCCTCCATGGCATGGGTCCAGAATACCTTGGGGAGCACCTGCAGCCGGCGTCAACTTCCCTCCGCCCAGTACGCTCCCACAGAGAGGGCCTCCTCAGGGTGCCACCGGTCAAAGAATGCCGACTGGTGGCCCCCAGGGGGAGAGCGTTCTCTGTGGGTGCACCGGATTTATGGAACCATCTTCCGGTTGAGCTCCGGATGGCGCCCGATCTCCGCTCCTTCCGGCGCGATCTTAAAACCCATCTCTTTAAACAAGCTGGCCTGGCCTGATAGGACGGGGTGGGATTTTTATAAATGACTTCAATTTTAAATTTGTATTATTTATGGGCATTGTTTAATCATGTTTTAATAATTTTAATTTTTGTATCTAATTTTTATGTATTGCCCTGTTCACCGCCCTGAGTCTCTTGAGAGAAGGGCGGTATACAAATTAAATTAATAAAATAATAATAATAATAATAATGATAATAATAATAATAATAAAAATACCACAGAGAGAGAGAGAGACTGTCTATCTAGCTATCTATTGATACAATGTGATATATCTGCCCTTCAGTGTATCCAGCTCTCACCCTGATTAGGTACCATCAGACTAAAAAGCTTCAGGAAGACTGCTAGGACTGGAAAATCAACATCTGAAATGGTGAATAAAGCCCTGGGGAGACAGTCTTTTTTTGGAGCTGATGAAACTAAATTGGAGAATCACAAGGGAGTATTTTCAAAGTATTATAAGAGCATGACCAGATATCTGATTTTCTGGATCAGGTTTTTTTTTAAACCTTATCTCCAGAGCTGACATTTTAAGGCTCCTTCTGGTCAGTTTCACAGCTATCCCGGTGGTCTTATCAAAAGGTCTGAGATAACAGAATTTTGGGAGTCCAGAGGCCCTGACCAAACTTCTGGTTGTCCATTTGTTAGACGACCTTCTGATTGACAAGCTCAGCGTCCTAACCCACTGAGCCACCGCATATATATATATATATATATATATATATATATATATATATATATATATATATATATATATATATACACACCAATTCAATAATATTAAGAAAATGTTAAGAGTGCAATAAGTTGAATTACTTTTTGATGCAGATACAAGATAATTGTGATTATTTTAAGAGAATAATTATAGCATTCAGCTTTTTGCTTGTATTGTGGTACAGTATATATTCACATGTAAGCCCATCAGCGGAAAAGCTGACTATTAAATTTATATCCAAAATACCATGAAAAATATGCCACCTACAGATAAGCTGACCTTTGAAATTTCATATGTTTAAATTTTCACAATTAGCATATCCAGCGGTGGAACATTTTCCATGATATTTTGGAAATACTGTAAATTCAAGGGTCAACTTATCTGTGGTTTGGCTTATTCACAAGTATATTCAGGATATGCAGGTACTTTTAAAAGGCTGAGGGAAAAACCTACCATATACTGTATACTCATGGATAAGCCTATTTGCAGATATACCAAACTCAGATTAGGGGGTATATTTTGGTACTTAAAAATTCTTGGCTTATCCACAAGTATATAGAGCAGGGGTCTTCAAACTTGGCCCTTTTATGACTTGTGGACTTCAACTCCCAGAATTCCTCAGCCAGGCACGCTGGCTGAGGAATTCTGGGAGTTGAAGTCCACAAGTCATAAAAGGGCCAAGTTTGAAGACCCCTGATATAGAGTATTTAGAAAAAAGGTCTTATCAGTCACCCATGTGAGAGATTATTAATGGGGAAGAATACCATAGATTACTAATAGAAGACCTGTTTTTCCAGGAAGGTGTCTCCTACGTTCAGTCAATCAAATCTAGCAGGGATTGAGAAAGATGCTCTTTCGAACAGGTGAGCTAATTCATGGGCCAGATGAATCAAGATATGACTCGGTAGGTGGCAACTTTCAGCTTCAGTTTGACAACCAAAGAGCATTGCTGTCTGAGTCTTTGGAAAAATAGAAAATAAATTGGCTGCTGGTCTCCCAGACCAAAATCTGACATTAGCTACTGAATGATATCACAGTGCCTCCTTTTTCATGTTACAAGTCCTACATGAAGATGATGAGAACCTTGCTGAAGATTGCATGAGTAGATATGTAAAGGACAGTTTGCATGAGTCAATATTTCAATCTCCTTCTGACCTCTGGAATCATCTGAAACTCAGCCTTCCCACTTTCCTCTGTGGAAAAGTCCTCACATCCATCTGCTTTGCCAAAGCTTGCAATTATCTAAACAGAGCTGGCACAAATCATTGTGATCCAGCTCTGGACAAAATGTTCCATATTGAATATCAGTTTATAGTTTATAGTGATGAGATGAAAGTGGGGTAAGGGAGAGGAGAAATAAAAAGAGATTGCAGCAGATCAGCTACCAAAGCAACAAACTTAACATTGGTGTGTGTGTGTGTGTGTGTGTGTGTGTGTGAAGAATAAGATGGTTTTGATCCCAGTTTCAATTTCAGCTTTTTCTACATGAGCTCCAGTGACGTGATGGTCCTGGGCTGCCATTCTTTTCTTGAGGTGGTTGAGAAAGAAATTTCATTTTCCATCTTTGCAAAGACTCAGTCAGCTCAGCTCTCTGGTTGTCAAACTAAAACTGAATGTTTCCTGTTCAAAAGAGAGCATCTTTCTTAATCCCTGCTAGATTTGATTGACTGAATGTAGAAGACATATTTTGCAAATGCTGCTAACATATATCAGACTGAGTTCATACAGTACATTAAGCCATGATGCAGATTGTTTAGTTTTTTGCTTGGTACAGATGAGTGCAGCTGTCAAGATTGTAAATCACGATGGCTTAGCATGCAATGCAAACGCAAGCAATCTGCGGGAGTGCAGTGGAGCACTGCAGTCATGGTACTGAAGAAAAGTTTCATAAACTTTCACATGTGAGACTATTAAGATGAATGAAAGCCATGTTTTAAGGTAGCTGATAATACACCCCAAATGTTTGTTAAAGTTGTATGAATATTTAAATGGAAATGTAAAGAAGGGCATTAATAAACTGAAATAAGTTTAGAGAAAGGAAAAATGAACTTCAAGGAAAAATTGAGCTCTTTCTTTTTCTTTTTCTCTTTAGGCTACATAAAGATGTTCCTTCATTTGCTAGAAATGTCCATTCTATAGCAAATTATTGTGTCAGGCCTGCATTGCTGTAGTAAAGGAAAGGATTTAAGAGGACATTCTTTAAATTCTCTGCATATATAAGAGCTGAGACAGACAGACAAAGACTATCTGGGCTCCTTTGGAGTCAGTTTAATCTTAGGTGCCCTGACAGGAAAAAAAAAAAACTAACCGAGTGTCAATGCTGACATACCACAGGCCTTTGAGGTACATTTTAGAGCTTGGTACAAAAACAACAACAACTTTTCAGCCTTGACAAGTAAAGGAAGATTCACTCACAACAAGTTGGAAAATTCTGCAGAATTAACTGAACAGGCTAGTTGTGATCTGGATCCACTGACACCTGAGGATTTGTGAGGCATGCTGAGGCAAAAAACAGTGATCTTAACTGAATTTATATACCGTACACGATTGTTTGTGAACCATGATTTATAAAATATATTCTTGCATTCAATCATAGCCGTGGTTATATAGAAGCTATTCCTGGAGTCATAAAGGCATTTGTCTTGAATTGTTTACATTTACCTAGATTTTCCTTATGCTTGGCATGATTTTATTTATTTGCTTATTTATTAATTAGTTATTAAATGTATGTGTTCTTGGTCCTGCTTTGTATCTGTATTCTTCTCCTGGGTTTCTACTCCACAGTATATCTGTTGATCTCTCAGCTTCTCATTCTGTGCAGATTGGTTTAATATGGCTTGTTGTATACAAATTCTTTTTTTTTAGTGTGCAGCACATATGTGGTGTTTGTTGCATAGAGATATTTAATAGCTGGGAAAGATGGGATTTGCACTCCAACATATCTGGAAGAAAATATTTTGAGGAACACTGTTTTGGGAAACAGTAAATGCTACAGCTTTCCAAGTGACCTTTTCAATGGAATGGTAAGCCAAAACTGTATCCCACCCACCTGTTTCTTAAAATATACTCCTCCTTCAGCGTGAGTGGGCAAGGAAGGGAGAGCTGTTTTTTAAAAAAAAGCAATCTAGAAAGTTGCCTTGTGGCTGGAAATGATTTACAAAATTTTAGAGAAGACTTCATACAAAAGTTGTGTGCCTTCTGTGGAGCCCTATCAATACTTCACAACAGGTTAATTGGCACCATTTCTTCCCAGTGCTACCAGAATTGTAACATTTTCAAAGCTGAAGAAGGCAATGTTCGTGGGCAGGTATTCATATAGCTAACATGACTCCTTTATATTCAAGGTGAAGGAAAGCTAGAATCCAGCCATTCTTAGACCCTCATCTCTCAGGTTTCTCCATTGGGAACTTCTATGACTCAGCTATGGACTCATATCTGAAAAACGTTATTGTGATTTCATTTGGATTCACATTTCTCTTTACTGCTTATGGAGGGCTCCAGAACCTTCAGGTAGGTGAACTGTATTTGGATCTATGAGATCCTGTTGAGCACTATCCATTCCAGAATATGCAGAGAATGAATTGTACGTGCTCTCTTCTCTTCTCTTCTCTTCTCTTCTCTTCTCTTCTCTTCTCTTCTCTTCTCTTCTCTTCTCTTCTCTTCTCTTCTCTTCTCTTCTCTTCCCTTCCCTTCCCTTCCCTTCTCCTCTCCTCTCCTCTCCTCTCCTCTCCTCTCCTCTCCTCTCCTCTCCTCTCCTCTCCTCTTCTCTTCTCTCTCTTTTTTTTTGTTTGATTGATTGAAGGGTATGGACCTAAAATGTTTAGGATGCTAACCATTATGTGGCTTTTAAGTAGTGCCATGTGACACAATGGTTGTGGGCTGATGTTTTACCAACTGTGCTACCACCTTATATAGAACTGATATAAATTCATTTGCTTTTCACATTTTATTTTTATTTTATTTATTTTTTCCTGATCATGTACATTTGTATATACCTATGCATTTGTGCATTTGTGATGTGTATTCATATAATACTTATCATACTAAATATATATTGCATAAAAATGATTAACCACTCTGGTGGCTGCTTTATTTATTTTATTGTGTCTTTTAATTGCTGTTAAAACTATTCTCTGTAATTTTAATGTTCTGTATGCTGCCTTGGGAAAACCTGATTTTCAGAGGCAAAATGCTATTGTTTTCAAACAGATGATGTGAGGTTTCATAATGGAGGAAAGTTTTAACCCACAAATTGAAATAAATCATAAGTGCCTCAAGATAAGAGCAGTGATCCTGGTGGTGTGACCAAATAATTTTTGTTGTATCAGGGCAGAAAGTTCTCAGCATCTATCACCTTTCAACAACATTCATTCCCAACAGCCTGCTGCCCTTTCATGACTACATAAACCAGTGTGCCTGGCTGAGGAATTCTGGGAGTTGAAGTCCACAAGTCATAAA
This sequence comes from Vipera ursinii, assembly GCF_947247035.1. Classification (NCBI taxonomy): domain Eukaryota; kingdom Metazoa; phylum Chordata; class Lepidosauria; order Squamata; family Viperidae; genus Vipera; species Vipera ursinii. The sequence goes on along the minus strand of NC_139512.1, from coordinate 281,440,232 downwards.
AGGGCCAAGTTTGAAGACCCCTGACATAAACTATCAATCATCCCAGGCAGACCAGATAGAAAACACTATCAGATTTGCTAATACTTCCTTATTGTAAGATTCCTTTCGAAGATTCAAATCCTTACAATTCTGAAAGTACAAAACTCCTGCCATCTCCTTTGCAGCTTCTGAAAGAGATTACAACAAGGTCACTTTCTCTGTCCATTATGCCGCTGTGGGCCATGCACCCTCTTATCTGTTTGTTCCCTCAGAAAAGTCTTTCTCACATTACAAGAACTTACCACCTAACTTTCTCAGGCTGGAATAGCTTTGGATAAACATTAGCACTTTAATTGATTATTGGTGGCAATTGGTGGCTTGGTCAATCTGCTTCCTTTCTAAAACTGCCCCATGGCAAGAGACACTATGTATTTCCATTGCTCTGTACAATTAAGACTGATGAGTCTGGATGCCCCAGTAGAGGGCCTTAATCTGTGGGCACCCATGGAGGGAGGCTTGATGAAACATCATCACCCAAATGCTCTGACTTCTTCAGAGGTCAGGACACAGTAAGCTAAGGCAGCATTTTGTGATGACAATGCATTTGTCATATGTGTTTGATATCATGGTTTCATTGCCAAACCTTTCTGGCTTAACTGTGTCTTCCTCTGTTTTTATCAATCATTGTCCCCCATGCATTATCGTGTTTACTATAAATATGTGCCTCTGTTGCATTTTGTCTGTACAGAGCAGCCTCCACTCTGAAGAAGGCCTGGGAGTTGCTTCCCTGAGTGTGATCTACACTGCTCTCATTCTGTCCTCCATGTTTCTCCCATCAGTCGTCATTAAGAAATTTGGATGCAAGTGGACCATTGTAGTCTCCATGTGCTGCTATATTACATTCTCGTTGGGAAACTTCTATGCCAGCTGGTAATGAGTATTTCCTAATTCCTACGACATTTGCAATGCATTGTGCCAAACACAAAGAATTAGGATCATTCTTAAGGTTGCAGCGTAAAAGATTTATTCCAGCCGATAAACAAGAATCTGGTCACCTGAACTAAATGGGCACCAGATAACAGAATTCAAGAGGAATTGGACTTGGAATGCTTGTGAGAATGCAAGGACTCTAAACTGATGACATACTTAACTCCACTCCCCAGCTCTGCCTTCTCTTCCCCATATTTGGGACAACAGATATAATTTCTGGCTGACTGATCTGTAGGGGGATACCACCATGAAAAATCTAATTGAATCGAACTAAATTGGGAAATGTATAGCTACAGAGTAAATAGGTGGATATTTGTTCATTAGATGGTTTGGGCTTCACAAAAGTACTTTAGGATTTGATAGGACAAATGTTTTTAATGAATGCTTTAAGGCTATAAACATTACTGATACCTGAGGAAGCAGCAGATAGCAGCTGGGAAGAAGAATGGAAAAAATATCTATAGAAGTGGTGTGAAATTTTATTGACTTGAAGGACAGAACTGAGTTTTTTATGACATGCCAAGATCTGCAAATGAACAGAGCCAATAGACAACTTTGTATGTAAGTTTTTAAATAATGAAATAGGGGCCTTCAGCTCCCTAAGATAATTATTATTATTATTATTATTATTATTATTATTATTATTATTATTATTATTATTATTATTATTATTATTATAATATTTATATACCGCCCTTCTCCCGGAGGACTCAGGGCGGTGAACAGGGCAAGCATAAAAAATACAGAGATACAAAAGTTAAAAAGGATTAAATATATGCCCACTAAAAACAGTAAATACAAATATTAAAATAACAATAACCCCCCCATCCCCCATCAGGCCAGGCCGGCTTGTTCAAATAAGAATGTCTTTAGATCGCAACGGAAGGAGCGAAGATCGGGCACCATCTGGAGCTCAACCGGTAACCGATTCCATAGCTCCAGGGCGCCCACAGAGAAGGACCTCCCCCTGGGGGCCACCAATCGACATTCTCTGATCAGTGGCACCCTGAGGAGGCCCTCTCTGTGGGAACGCACAGGACGGAGGGAAGTTGATGCCGGCAGCAGGTGTTCCCTAAGGTACTCCAGACCCATGCCATGTAGGGCCTTAAACACCATTACCAGTACCTTGAATCTCACCCGGAAGACAACTGGCAACCAATGCAGCTCACGGAGCAGAGGTGTAACATGGGAGTATTGGGAGACTCCCAACACAACTCTCGTGGCTGCATTCTGTACCAGTTGGAGCCTCCGAGTGGTCCTCAAGGGCAGCCCCATGTAGAGAGCGTTGCAGTAGTCTAGACGAGAGGTCACGAGTGCGTGAGTGACCGTACATAAGTCATCCCGGTCTAGATAGGGCCGCAACTGGCGCACCAGGTGAATCTGGGCGAAGGCCCCCCTAGTCACAGCCACTATGTGGTCTTCCAGAGTGAGCCGTGAATCTAGGAGGACTCCCAAGTTGCGAGCCCTATCTACGGGGGGGTAATAGTTCACCCCCCATAGAGAGAGATGGAATATCCTGAATAACCCGGGATGCCGGTATGCAAAGCCACTCAGTCTTGTCGGGGTTGAGTTGAAGTCTGTTCCTCCCCATCCAGACCCGAACCGCCTCCAGGCAATGGGACATCACGTCGAGGGCATCACTGGGGTGGTTTGGGGTCGAAATGAAAAGCTGGGTATCATCAGCGTACTGATGATACCCAACTCCAAAGCCACGAATGATCTCACCCAGCGGATTCATATAGATGTTGAACAGGAGAGGCGAGAGGACCAACCCCTGAGGAACTCCACAAACGAGAGACCTCGAGGTCAACCTCTGCCTCCCTGTCAACACCAACTGCGAACGTCCCAGGAGATAGGAGGAGAACCACTGCAAAACCGTGCCTCCCACTCCCAATCCCCTGAGACGCCGCAGCAAGATACCATGGTCGATGGTATCGAAAGCCGCTGAGAGGTCTAATAGGACTAGGACAGAGGAATATCCCCTGTCCCGAGCCCTCCAGAGATCATTCACCAGAGCGACCAATGCCGTCTCCGTGCTGTACCCAGGCCTGAAACCCAATTGGTACGGGTCTAGATAATCCGCTTCATCAAGGACCAGAGGGAGTTGATGCGCCACCACACTCTCAACAACCTTCGCAAGAAAGCGAAGGTTGGAGACCGGACAAAAGTTGTTCAACACAGCTGGGTCCAAGGCAGGCTTCTTGAGGAGAGGCCTCACCACCGCCTCTTTCAAGATGGCAGGGAAACTACCCTCACTCAGAGAAGCAGATATAACTGCCTGGAACCAGCTTCGTGTCCTCAATTGATGAAGAGAAGAGAGAGCTTTTAAATATTTGAGATCAGGCCAGGCCTCAGAATGATACCAATTTCAATATGGATAGAGCTCTTATTGGCAATGGAAATAGGGCAGTGATGGCGAACCTTTTAGAGACCAAGTGCCTAAACCGCAACCCAAAACCCACTTATTTATTGCAAAGTGCCTGGGCCACATCACCATTGTGGTGCCCTCGGGGAAGGGGCAGGGAGGCATCTCCAAGTGCCGCATCTGGCACGCAAAACCCGGGGGCACAAAAACGGGCCACCATGCAGCAAGACACAAAAACGGCCACTGTCGCACCGTGGGGTGCAGATACAAGGCACTGTGCCATGCAAGAATGGGACAGAACTAGTGAGTATCATGCAGGCACTAGCCCCACCCCATTCACTGCGCATGCATGCTTGCGGCCCTGTGTGCGCATGTATGCATGTAAAATGCTTTCCCCTCCCTTTTCTTCCAGTCCGTCAATCAACAATGGTTGGTGACCTCTGTTCTACCACCTCTACTTGAGCTTGCTAGTCGGACACTTCGCCTCCTTTGTGCTGGGCAGGGCTTCTGCTCCGGGTGGTGGTGGCGGCCTGATGGACCTGCTGCTGGCAGCGGCAGTGGCACATTTGCCAACAGAGAGGGCTCTGAGTGCCACCTTTGGCACGCGTGCCATAGGTTCGCCACCACTGAAATAGGGAATGAAAGTATAGCAACAGTTCCCTGCCCTTGGAATAACAGGAGAAAAGAAAGAGAAGATCAGATCTGTGGTGAATAACTTTGGTGTATTTCTTCTGCCTCACTTAGCTTTGAGCATTTCTTCACACACACTGAGATCATTTTCAAATGTACTTAAAGTAAGACACTGGGAGAATCAGAGATCAAATAGTCTTACTAATTTTGGATTTGAAGGATAGCCATTTGGGTTGCCACAATTTCCATCTGTAAAACTGCAGCTGTTGCTTTAGACCATTCTATAGATGGTTAAGATGGTTTTGCTGATTTCCAGTTTGTGGTTTTGTCTTTGTCTTTTTTTTTTAACCAGTCCACCTCTGATATGTCAGGGAAGGGCTTCTCACCAAAACAACCCAGCCACTCACGTGCAGCCCTTTTCATGAGCTATTAGAACATGAACAAAAAAGCAGAACAAATAAACAGATACACTGGAGAGTGTGTAGCAACTGCTTTTGTAGCTGAGGCAACCACTTACATCTCCTTTAGCAAACAAAGCCTGAGCCAAGTGACACCAAGCAAAAGCCAGTAAAGGCACCATCTAACGACAGGAGTTATAATTACATTTCAAAAAGAAAGGGTATGGCAGGACTCTTCAAACTTAGCCCTTTTATGACTTGTGGACTTCAACTCCCAGTGTGCCTGGCTAAGGAATTCTGGGAGTTGAAGTCCACAAGTCATAAAAGGACCAAGTTTGAAGACCCCTGGGGTAGGGGAAGAGAAGTTTAGCCAACATTTTATCAGCCTGATATCCTCCCCACTCCACCCCACCCATGATGTCTCAGGAGTACAATTCATAGAATCATAGGGACCTTATTCTATCCCAAGCAAATGGTTGTCCAATCTTTTCTTGAAAACTTCCAGTGATGGAGCATCCTGGAGATTCCTTAAATCTCCATCCAGAACTTTGGCCAGGTTAGCAGTAGAAATCTGGGAGGAGACCCCTCCCCAACATAGCCAGAGGGCACTAGTCTGGAGAATGCTATGTAACCCATGTATTTTAATTTCCACCAACCTCTAGTGAGTGCAAAAGAATCAAGAATATCACGTGAGAAAAATATAACAAGGTAGCTTTACACAGCCATAAATAAGTTGGACTTGGACCATTAAACTTTCAAAAACCTTATTTCTTCTTATGAGGGCTTATTTTATGTGATCTTATCTTATAAATAGAGGTAGTCCTTGACTTACCACCATTCATTTAATGATTGTTCAAAGGTATGACAGTGCTGAAAAAAGTAACTTGCAACCAGACCTCGCACTTACAATCTTCACAATGTCCCAATGCTCATGTGATCAAAATTGGGGTGCTTGGGCAGCTGACATGTATTTATCATAGCTGCAGCATCCCAGAGTCATACAATTACCATTTATGACCTTCCCAGCTGGCTTCCGACAAGCAGTCAATAGGGAAAGCTGGATTCACTTAATGACTACCTGATTCATTTAATGATAATGGTGATGCGCTTGATAACCACAGCAACAAAGTTCATAAAATTGGGCATGACTCACTTAAAACTGCCTTGCTTAGCAGTGGAAGTTCTGAATCCAGTTTGTGGAAGTTGAGGCGTATGCTGAGGGCTATCTGCATATTAATCCATTCCTAGTAGCATAACATCTCTGGAATATCCTGCATTTCATTATATTAGGCAGTCAGACTCAGGTAGATGCGATAGACATTCCAGAATCACAATGTCTTCATGGAAAATCTTCATTTATATCAGGACAAGGGCAAGTTCATCTACTGCTATAACACTAATTCCTCCATGCAAATCTCAATATCTCTCTCTCTCTCTCTCTCTCTCTCTCTCTCTCTCTCTCTCTCTCACACACACACACACACACACACACACACAGAGAGAGAGAGAGAGAGAGAGAGAGAGAGAGAGAGGGACAGGGAGAGGGAGAGGGAGAGGGAGAGGGAGGGGGAGAGGCAGAGCAAGCAAATTTTTTGTTTGCTTATTTATTTTGTTAGATTGCAATCCCACTTTTTCTCTTGGAACTCAAGGTTGTGTACAGAACCCTCCCTCTATCATGTTTCTCCCACAAGACATTTGTAGAATAGACTAAGCTGAGATCTCCATGGCTGAGGATAAAATTGAACTTGAGTATCCTGAGGCCTGTTGCAATCGTTTAACCAGTGTAGCATACTCAGTTGTGAAAATCATGTTACGGGCAACTTTCGTGTCCATGCATTTTCACCTAGTAGAAGGATCACAGGAGCAATGAGCATATAAGCAGTGTATTTTTCAGTGAAAATATTGGCTTGTATCTTTCCCTTGTTCTCCAAGGCCTGATCCAAATAATTTTCTTTCAGGACTTACTTTATAGGCAAGAAAAATAGAGTTCATACAACACCCACAATGTATAGAAAAAAATGAACAGAAGGTACTTTGAAACAAAACAGGTTGAAAATTGTGTGATTTTTTTTCTTGGTCCTGACAAATCATGAGTGAAGATTTAGGAGAATAGGTTCCTCGTGAGCACATTTGTTTATGTGGAGAGCTTGTATATTTAAGCTTTGAGCAACGTGGCATTTCTAGTGGATTTGTTTATAGCTCTGTATACAAAAAAAACCCCTGATCTTCATGAATGCCTCCTTGATGTTCATCAGTTTCTATTAACAGACTGAAATAGTTGAGGTAACCCTGAAAATACACTTTTACTTTTCATGTGAAAACAATGATCCCCGTGAAATTGTCCGAGCTATCATTAAAACATATTCTTTTACACTGGGGAGAGGGGAAATATGTCTATATACTATATAACTACAGCAAACTGACTCTACAAATTTAGGAAATAAATTTTAAATATGAATGGTAAGGCGTCCAACTGAACAAATGTAGCATTCCTTTCTAAACAGATGCAGCTTCTAAATCACTCACAGGGTCATCCCACGTAAAATTCATTACACAAGCATAGTTTTGATTTTATTAATGCCTGGCTCACTGTGGAAAGCCTATCCAGAAACAGCCATATTTATTATACTAGGCCAGGGGTAGGCAATCTTGGCTCTTTTATGACTCGTGGACTTCAACTCCTAGAATTCCTGAGCCAATCATGCTGGCTCAGGAATTCTGGGAATTGGCTTCCAGTTCTGGATCACAGCATGGCCAGACGTTTGAGGAGAAGGCTCTTCACATCGTCTGGATTTCTTTCGCCAGGGGACCCCTGTAAAGAGGTCCAAAGCCACCCTGGAGGGGCGACAAGCGGGGGAGAGGACTCTCCTGTTGGCGGTAGAAAGGTGGAGGCCCTCCCGCCAGCTTGGAGCAACTCTCCGAACCCACGAAGAAAGGATCGGCCACTCCCATGGCCCATCCCTTCAGACATTTCCTGCCAAAGCCAAAATTACAACAAAGCACTTGAAAGCACTTGAAAACTGGGTGAGTATTGCCTTTTTCCTTTCCTAATTGTCTACCTTTTCCTGCTAAAAGCTTCTTAAATTTGCTTCCCCCAGCAAGGAGAGAGGGAAAGGATCCTTTTTTCCACCATCCTCCTTAAAGGCGGCTTCTCATCATGTCGGGAGAAAAAAGAAAACCTTGAACAGAATAATACTATTTAATTCGACTTACTAACTCTTTATTTCTGGCAACCCAAAACTCCTATTCTTACAGAAACTGGCTATTCTATCTATCTGATTAAAAAAGGGAGAAAAGAACTACTTAAAAGGACTCAAAACTGATAAATTTACTCTGTCTGAAAAAGATTTTAAGTACATTAGGGACATCTTGTGGCCAAACCTGATAGAATAAGTGAATATTTTTCACAAATAAACCTGTTTATATTTTGGAACTGCCCTTGACATTATCAGCTAAAGATAAAAACCTGAAACAGCTGGAGGTGAATTTAAGGCTTGTGGGGGTGAATTACTGACTTTTGTTTAAAAATTAGCCCCCATTAAGGACTATTTACCATTATTTCAAGATGGAGACTGATCAGCCACAAACCTCACTTGACTAAAAGCTCATATTAGAAACAATCCATAAAGTCACTGAGATGTTTATCTCCAGACTGGAAAATTTAGGTTCCAACTCCAAGTTATAAACTGTATCCCAGACTTTAACTAAAGAATTTGCAACTCAGAATATAACAAAACTGGAACAAATTACTATTGAGACAGAGGAATACAAGGTACGACAACAAGATATTGAAAAAACTAATACTAAAAACTTGACTCTATCCAAAGAACCAACAACTTTAAAAGTAAAAGGAACTATCACTATGGCAAATAACCTTAAGGACCAACAACAAACTATGGGAAAACTTAATACTCAAACTCTTGACTTCATCAAAAGAGCCTACAACTTCAGAAGTATACTATGTGCAAGATAGTGATACTAACATAGAGGACGTGGAAGATCAACAAAGACAGTTTCCTGAAAGCCTGGATAACCAAGCACTAACTGCAAAACTGGATAAGTCTACTTAAAGCAGATGAACCCAGATGGAAGAGGAATCCAGACTGAACTGGTTTTTAGAGCAAATACAGAGATAGAACTACATAACAGGGCAACAACATAATGATTACAAATGGTTTGGTTTTTGTGGATTACTGATGGCTAGATGGCCTCCTTCGATTCAAATAATATGTATTAGAGTGAAGGGAGACTCATCTGGCAATCTAAAGTCCTTGGTCTGGAAACCTGATTGGCAAAAAAAAGAAAGCTAGAGTTAGATTTAAAAAGTGAGTTCTTAGAGAACTATTAAAGGCTGCTCCTTTAGTAATCAGTGATCTATCAGGACCTAAAACAGAAAATGTTTATGAGATAGAACTAGAATGTGTTTATGTATTTATTAGGCTTATTTTAGACAAAATTTGTACACTGACATAATGGAAATTTGGCTTATGGATCCCATGTTTGATGTTAAAAGACGTTTGATTATTCTATTTAAAAATTAACAATTAGCAAAAATTTAAAACAGAATCTGGCTGTGTATAAGTAGATGTAGATTGATAAACATAGGCTGTGGTCCTATCAATAACATGTGATGTATTAAAATGTGAAACAGACAATGTTTATTAGGTAGAGCATAGCTATTCAGCTATTGTGTATATGGTAAATGCTACCATTTTTGGTGTAATGAAATAAGGGAAATTTGGATTGTGAATATTATTTGGGATGTTAAAGGCTAAATTTGAATACTATAAAATTAAAATTAGGTAAAATTTAATAACAGGACATAGATATATCTCAATGAAATTGAACTGACAAATTTTTTAACTGACCATGCTATTTCTAGAAATTCATTAGTTTAAACTTGTTGCATGAAATGTTAAGGGAAATAGAGAAGGATGTTTTGATAATGTAACCTGAATTATGTACTGAAAACTCTGTTACTGAATCTCTGATTACCCAGTCACCATGATGCTTTCTAAATATGTAGATTTTCACTGGAAAACCAATAAAACTTCTGGGAGCTGAAGACCATGAGTCATAAAAGAGCCATGGTTGCCTACCCCTGTGTAACTAGACAAATAGAGGGTGGACATCACTTGAGTTTCTGGTGCCAAAGTTGCAAAGACTTGAACCTCTGTTGGTGATGCCTTAATTCTGTACTTGTGTCGTGACCTCATCCGCAACTATGTAAGGATTGGCATTAGAGTGATGATGACAAAACACATGAATCATTATTTGCCTCTTTTACATTCTGTTTTTGTCCTTGCAGAGGGAGTACAAATAAGACATTTCTCTGAAATTCAGTGGAATGATAAGTATTTTGGATTTATATTTTGTTTCATAAAAATAACCAAATTGCGTATTTTTGGCAGGTTCACACTCATCCCCACATCTATGATCTTAGGACTGGGAGCAGCCCCCCTCTGGTCAGCCAAGTGTACTTACCTTACTATGGCTGGCAATTTATATGCTCAGAAAGTGGGGAAAGTTGAAAAATATATAGTTACCCAGTATTTTGGAATCTTCTTTTTGATATACCGGTCCTCTGGAGTCTGGGGGAATCTAATAGCCTCTCTGGTCTTTGACCAGACTCCTAACAAAGGTAATTATGTTTAAGTAGACATGTAGTAAAGAAGACACATGAAGCCTATGTTATTTGTAAATAATGTAATGAGAAAAGAAATGTTTTAAGGCTTTTAAAACTCTTGTCGAATATTACAACTGACCTATGTTCTCTTTGCCTCTTGGGCTTGCAAATAACTGATTCCAGATATAGTTCATATATTGCACTAAATCAGAACGTAGTTTCTTAATTTTGGTTTAGCATATTAGATAATTCCATGCAATTTTACACTAGTTTTACGAATCTGCTGACAAACTACCAAGCTGACCCTAACAAATGATGTTTCTAGCATTTACTCTAAAGAATCAGTCTATGGGTTTATATTCTATGTTTTAATTATTTTTACTTTAAGTTTTATTTAATCCTTTAGTGTAAGGATAATAGAGGCTAGATGGATTAGAACAGTAGTTACTTCTTCTAAGAAATTGTTTGGGATTGAATGTTACTAATTAAAACCACTGCTAATGGGGCAATTTTACAAAGATTTATTCATAATGGATATAAGTCCCTGATTGACCAAACGTTACTATTAGGAACAATTCAGAAACTGTTAGTTATATTCTTGAAATGTTTCAAAGGAGCATACTCAACTTAAAGGCAAAATTACTGGGGGGGGTGTTGAGGGGGGGGAATTCACAAATAATATTATACTACTGTGAACCTTTATCATGTGCATCAACACATTAGCAAGTTCTTGATATAACTGCTTGAACTTCTGGACCCAGAAAAGCAATTTAGAGAGAAGGACTTTGCAGCAAGAATGCACAGTAGACACCACTTAGGAATTTGTCTTTTACACAACAGAGTGTAGAGGGGATTAGAATGGCCCCAATCTGTTAGCCTTTCATAAGATTCTAAAACCTGGCTATGCTCCTGTGCCTGAGGTGCTCAATGACCATGTTTCCTGGCTGTATTACTAATAGATCATGTATCTTTCACCTATGTATATTTCATCTGGATGTTTTTAGTGTTTTAAAATGTGTTTAATATTTTTAATTGTAGTATTCTTTTTTGAACTGAATGCCACCCAGAGTCACTGTCTGAGATGGGTGGCTATAGAAATTGAATGAATGAACGTATGAATGAACCAAGTTCAGAGAGTATCATAGATCCCATGGATATTTCTTGGATTAGAAATAAGAACTCCAAGACAGTTTAAATTTCTTTAAAAGAAAGCTTGAAAACTGATGACACAGAATCACACCTTGATTGTATATTTGGCCTTCATTTGTATATGCAGCCTTCATTTTTCTCTGTATTTTGACCATTAATAAATCCCTTTTTCCTTTTTATGTTTTTAATGTATTAGTGAATCTCACAGAAACAGATCTGGTGTGCTGTGGTACAGGCAGCTGCGTGATAAACATCACAAATAGGACTGTGACATCAAAAGGACCATCTAATACTTTGATCTACACTTTGATGGGAATCTACACAGGTAAGCCCTCTCAGGCATCTTTGGCATTCCATGAAGGAAAGCATACATAATTTGTATGTATAATGTATCAGAGTACATTTTAAAGTTACACAATGCAGGACCTTACTAAAACTAGGTTCTCAGTTTAGGTAGCGCCTTGATAGGAGATTATCTAGGAAAATTTGCAAATCTTACCAAATTCTGAATATTTTGTAGATCATTTTAATTCTTATATTCAATCCATTTGATTGGATTGAATATACTTTGACTTCCATCAATATAAAGTAATAAAAAGTAACATTCCTGTTTTTAGTACAATGTCCCGTCACAAGTAATTCAGAAAATACTATTATTGCAAGGAAATGGCTCAAAAAATATGCTCATCTGGACTAAAACGATATTGACAGATGTGTGATATTGCATTCATGCTAATCTCAGTAAAGCCTCTGATTTGACCTGGAATGGTGGTAAATGTTTTATGCAACAGCAGACTGTGGTGTTTTTTTTTTTCCTGCTAGCTGTCATAACACAAACGTCACAGCTGAGCAAAAAGAATTGTGAAAAAAGGATGCCCCAAAAGTATTTTGCTTTAGGTTAAAGTGAGACATTTTTAATATTGCTAGATTTAAATTAATAGCACTTGATTTGACTTTATCATTAAATACCAATTTTTCCAAACACAACAATGTACGCTGTTAATTTTGTTTGTTCAAACACATCCTTTCATTTCTCAGCTAGTCAGATTCTAGCTGTGTTGCTAGTGACTACATTTCTGGATCAAATCTCAACCAACCAAGCAGAGAGTGAAGAAAAGACTGTGTCATCCTTTAGATCCACTTTTCTGGAAACATTTCAACATCTTAAAGATAAACGCCAGTGCCTCTTGATACCTTTGACTATGTATAGTGGACTTGAACAAGGATTCCTTGCTGGTGACTATAACAAGGTGGGTTATAAAATACAGGGTTATCTAATCTATTTCAGGTGCTAAGTGAAAAGAGGCAGAAGGAGGAGAAGTCGACAACAGAACTGCACACAGTGCCCAGTGTAGACTCTCTCAAGGGACTGGAAAACTCATCTAAATGATGTGCCATCAGATGTAGTTATCTGTACGTTTTCTTTGGCTCTAATTCCTGGAAATATTTTTAAAAGAAAAGTTGGGAATAATAATGGGATGGAAGATGCATAAGTATAGGTAGCAAGGCATTCCAGGAGAACTATTTTCTATCAGTAGGCATAGTTTTTGTATGAATTGTTAACTTATAAAACCACTTCATCAAAAGTTACCTCAGAGTAGCTTACAAATTACAAAATCCCTAGTTCTGGAGTGGGATTTGCATTCACAATCAGACCAAGCCTTTAATTGCCTGAGGCAAAGAATAACAGGTTGTCCCCTTCAATTCCATGTACAAAACCTCACTGAACCAGGAGTTCACTCTTCTGTATTGTCCAAGAGGAGCAAATCCTCCACTTTATCTTTGGAAGAGAGCAGATTCAGTTTGAAGGAATGCAAAGCAGGTGCCATTTTCACCTCCAGCTCCTTACTGCTGTCCAGCTTAATGTAAATGATTGTCCTGTAGACCCAAACTAGTCACTCTGCAGATCAATTGCAGACCATTATGCTCCTGTGTGCTGGTCTTGCAACATTAGGATGCTCTGCTTGAAAGGGTGTGAGCAGAAAATTGAATGCACACTGAAATATACATGCATTTTCAAATGAAATGTATTCACGGAAAAAAATGATAATTTTTTTTTTAAAAAAAACAAAGTAGACAGCAGATCCAAACATGTTTAGAAAAATTCAGTTGGACCATGTTTTTGCCACCATGTTTTTGTCTCCCGGTGGTTCTCCCTTGTTTGAACATGTTGCATTCTGATGCTTTTAAATTCTGAATTGGTCATGCATTTGTCAATTAACTATATTGTATTAACTATTCTCTCTATGCAAACCATTTCTACACCAATGTTTCCCAACATGATGGATTTCAGCTCCCAGAGGATTGCAACTCCCAGAGTTGTTGCCAATTAACCATGCTGAATTTTTCTTAGGTAAAAAATTTCAACATTAGCTTTTCCCACCCGTGTGTGTGTGTGTGTGTGTGTGTGTGTGTGTGTACACATACTGTACATTTATTCATTTGATTTCAATAGTTGCCCATGTCAGCAAACAACTCTGGACAGCTTACAATTCATAACATATATTACAATTAAACTTTAAAGAAACATTTTAAAACAATAACAACAGTAAAAGCATTAAAATAGTAAATACATACAAAAGCAAGACATCTGGCCCATTAACAATATAGCTAGGAGGCGGGATCGTTGGCTCATGTAGTGCCCCAGGCTCAGGAGCATAGCCAGGTTTTTCCAGTTGCATCAGAATCAGAACTTTCAGAATTCTTATTCAATATGTCCAAAGAATTCCATCTTTGCTAAAAATTCCAATGTGTTGAAATTACTAATTTTATTTTTTATTATTATTACATTTATATGGCCACCAGTGGAATTCTGAGTACTAAACAAATACAAAAACATAATGCAGAACAATTTAAAAAAACAAGTTGAGGCACCTATAAAAAAAATCATCATCAACATGTTACACATACAAATGCCAGAATTCAGTTAGTATCCAGTTCCAATGTTGGGGGAAAAGCCAAGTCATGGCAACCTTCCAGAAGGCCAAAAGGGGTGGGTCTGTCCATGGGAAGGCTGTTCCATAAGGCAGACACCATGAGACACACCACACTTCCCAGCACCTCCCAGGTGACATTGTTTCATCAAGGAAACCCCGAAAATATTTCCTTTATTAGATTGCTGGAACAGGCAGTAACCAAAGGGATAGGCTGTCAAGCAATTACAACACACCTGGAGGATGCTACTTTGAGAATGAGTAGGTTATGTCTTTTCAATTCCGGGTCCAGTTTTCACTTGTTTGGGTGTTTAACAACAGCTGCAGTAACTGATCAAGTCCTAGCCATCTACCCATATTGCACAGCAGCTGCGCATTACATGTAGAGGCTCTGTAGCAAGACAGAGAAGAATGTTTTATTGGTTATATAGGTGTTGCATGAATATTCAACACGAGCATTCCGAAGGACTCGTCAGACCTTTAACTGCAAACATGAAAATTGAAGCTGCTGTTCTGCATAACAATATAACTGTGTGGGCACTTCTCTCTTTCTTATTTTCTTTCTAGTCCTATGTGACCTGTGCTCTTGGGATAAACTTTGTTGGATATGTGATGATCTGCTTTTCAGCTACAAACTCACTCGCCTCCTTGCTGTTTGGCAAGATTTACCAGTTCACTGGAAGAAAGGTTCTCTTTACACTGGGTAGGTAAAGGCTAACTGGGTGCTTATCTATTGTGATGATCTCAATGGATTTGACGTGAGCTATGAGGAATAGAATACAAGTTAAGAAGCAATTGCTCAGAGACATAATCAATCTAGACTTCCCATCACTAGCCAGATGAAAAGTAACAGTCCCAATAGTTATATAGATAAATATATCTGCTGAATCAGTAACTTCATTGAAAAATTCTCCGAAGGTGCAGCATTGGTTACCGGTTGCCCTCTGGGTGAGATTTAAGGTGCTGGTACTTACCTTTAAAGCCCTACATGGCTTAGGCCCAGGATACTTGCAGGACCATCTGCTGCCGGGAACCACTTCCCATCACCCAGTGCGCTCACACAGAGAGGGCCTCCTCAGGGTACCGTCAGCTAGACAATGTCGGCTGGCAACCCCCAGGGGGAGGGCCTTCTCTGTGGGAGCGCCAGCCCTATGGAACCAGCTCCCCCCTGAGCTTCAGATGGCCCCAGATCTCCGGTCCTTTCGCCGCGGCCTCAAAACACTTCTTTTCCATCAGGCTGACCTGGACTGACAGGGATTTTAATTATGTTTTTAATTTTTAACTTATTTTAATTTTAATTTTAAATTTATTCTACAGGGGCCATTAATTTAATTTCCTTTTAACTTCTGTATTATTGTATTTTATTGTTGTTAGCCGCCCTGAGTCCTTCGGGAGATAGGGCGGCATATAAGTCCCAATAATAAATAAAAATAAAATAAAATAAATTATAATTCACTGTAATTCCAAGATTTCTCAGAAAACCTTCTGGAGGTAAAGGAGTTAAAGGTTTCCAACTTGAACAAGGTGATCTGGAAATTGCTTGACCTACGGGCTTCATTAAATTTTGATCCAGTACATTAATTTCAGTATCTGACCTCAGTTCAACAATTCTGGTACTCCTTTTACAATGTATCCATATATGTGATGTTAATTTAATTTATTTATTTATTTAACAAAAAACAGACATTAGAGCTATGCATATCTTGAAAATGTTTTGGAATAATTGTTTAGATCTTGGACAAATGTTACTATTTTGCTATTCATTAAAGTGTGAGCCTTGGAAAAAGGAGGCTGCTGCTTTAAAGGCACATTGTAGTAATCTTAATGTGTAGTCTTCTTAAAGCAGCAGCATCTTTTCAGAGGCTAATGTGGTAGCTTGAGAAAAGGCTGCTTTAATTAGCAAGGTCAAGTGATGTACAAGAATCATAGAGAGGAAGAGACCTTAGATGTCTTGTGGACCAGCACCTGGCTCAGGTACAAGATTCCCTACAGCATATCTAGTAGAAGATCATCCACCTTCTGTGGAAAACCTTTAGCAAAGGAGAGCTTGCCACATAATGTGGCAGCCTTCTCCATTGGCTAACACTTCATACAATCACGAGGTCCTTTCCAATCTCTAGTCTAAACCACCTTCCTTAGTTTTAGCCCTTGTTTTAGTCATGCCCTCTGTGGCAATAGAGAATAAAGTTGCCAAGTTGAGAAGCACTACCTTCATTGGTTCCTTCTATGGGCCAATCCTGCTTCTTTCTTCCAGAGTCTACTTGCTGTTAGAAATGAAGTTATGGGTAAGGAGCTTTTTGAGTCCTATGAAGCCAAGTAGTTCTTCAATTCATAAAGTGTGAATTAGAATGTGCTTTACTGTTTTCTCATGATCTTTGCCTCATCCAACAGGTGCCATCCTCTATCTTGGCTGCATAATAGCACTACTGCTCTGGAAACCTCACCCAAGCCAACTTGCCCTATTTTTTATAATACCTGCCATTTGGGGTGTAGCAGATGCTATCTTGCAAACACTAACTAATGGTAAGCATTTATAGTGAGAGAAGGTCAACAGAAAGATGAAATGGGATTGTGGGCTTTATGGAAAGGAGATAATCAATTCCAATAACTGCATTAGCCTTACTGGAAAGTGTCATCTCAGCAGGAATTGTTAGATGGATCTATGTGATGTTCGTGGATTGCCTATCGTGGGTAGTAGGCCTGTTCTTCTGTGCATAGTGATCACACACAATTTCTATGCAAATTTGATGAATTTTTAAAATCTGCAGGAACATCCACCCACATTCCTATGTTCACAAATATCTATACAATTTCTTGAACATAAGGTAAAGGTAAAGGTTCCCCCGCACATGCATGCTAGTCGTTTCCGATTCTAGGGGCCGGTGCTCATCTCTGTTTCAAAGCTGAAGAGCCAGCGCTTGTCCAAGGACATCTCTGTGGTCATGTGGCTGGCATGACTAGACACCAAAGGCGCACAGAACGCTGTTACCTTCCCACCATAGTGGTCCCTATTTTTCTACTTGCATTTTTACGTGCTTTCAAACTGCTAGGTTGGCAGAAGCTGGGACGAGTAACAGGCGCTCACTGTTACGCGGCACTCGGGATTCGACCCGCCAAACTGCCGACCTTCTGATTGACAAGCTCAGCATCCTAACCCACTGAGCCACCGCGTCCATTCTTGAACATACATAGTTGCATTTTTCCTTAATATTTGCCTTTTAGTGCAATGCTTTTTACAAAGTATAATTTTTTGCAACTTTTCCATTTCAGTTAAAAAAAAAAACACGTAAACTTCTAAAAAGGGAAAAACCTAAAGGATTTCATATTGCAGTTTGGATAGTCAGAGTTTTAGATACATTAGTTCCTCTTGAAATAATGAACAGAGTAGACTTCATCCCAAACCCATAAAATTATTTGATCTCTTAGAATTGTTAAGACTTAGCAACACTTAATACATTTATCTTAGAAGGCAACATATTCCGCACATCTAGAATTTCACTGCCAGGGAGTGGCCTGGCATCCATCAACCTCATTAAGACCCTTTGAAAGAGGTGGTTTTTTTTATTGTTTGCCGCCTTGAAGTTCTGCACCACCCCACAATCAGACTTGTTTAGGTTTCATTCAAAGATCTTTGTGTGTTTCTGTTTGCCTTTCCAATTCTGAGAAATGGTAAGCTCAAATTACTAAACTAACACTATAAAAGGAGAGGGAAAGAACAGGAAAATTAAGAAAGATCATCGGTAAAGTATCATAATGTAACTTAACAGCCTACTTTATATCTGTTAATTTTTACAACCCATTTGAAAGCTATGGATAAAGGTTTATTTTTATTTATCATTCACATTGATAAATAGTATCCAGCGGACCTTAGCTGACCTCAGAAGCTAAGCAAGATTAACCCTGATTAATAATTAGAGGGGAATTGCATGGGATTTCCAGAATTGTAGGTTGGGCAGCATTTGTTTTTTAAAGTAAAGTGAAGCTCTGAAAAAGACAATTGAAAATTATATATCTCTGCTCCAAATCCTCACACAGCTGACTTGAAAGTATCCTTGTTTCTTTATAGGGTGCCTTCTAAACAAACTTTTTTTAAAAAAAGGGGGGAGGATTTAAAATCAGAAGATATTTAAAATTACTATTTGCATAAATGCACATATGTATGCGTGCCTGAGGAATTCTGGTAGTTGAAGTCCACCCGTCTTCAACTAGCCAAATTTGAGAAACACTGATCTAAATAATCCAGTAGTTACATGATTTCACGCTAAGCAATGTTCATTGGGCACTAGTGTTATCAAGGCTGCATACCACCTGAAGAATCTAATGTCAGTTACTGTAGTCTCTGTAAGAGATCCTGTATGTTCTCCTTGCATGCTCAGAAGACCCTTCCTTTTCTTTCACAGGGTAGTTAAATGGTAAGAACCATGCTACATTTAAAACTTGAGGCTTTAGGATTGCAGATAGTCCTCACATTCCAGCTGCAACTGGGACCAGCAATTCTGTTCCTTGGTAATGCAGTTTTTAAGTGAAGCAAATCACCACAGGTCATTAAGTGCAACATCGCATAACTGGGTCTTCCTTCAAGCTTCCCCATTGACTCTGCTTGTCAGAAGTCAGCTGTGAATGTCACAAATGGCAATCACATGACTACAGAATGCTGAGACTGTCCTAAATTCACACCAATTGCAAAGTGCCCAAATCACAATGACGGTGATCATAATGATGCTGTTTTTGAGGATTAGTGATAAATCTCCTTTTTCAATGCTGTCATCACTTCAAACAGTTGCTGAATGAGTGAGTGGTCAGTGGGCAGTATATAAGAACAGCTCAATTTAAAAGCCACTAACATTGCTGAGCCTTAACCCAGCTCTCTCAGCAAAGGATAACATTTTAGGAAGAATGGTCAAAAAATCATCAGCCTTCAGAACTGAAGAAAGTCACTCTATATTTTAAAGTAGGGAGCTAATACTAATCAAGAGCGCCCCCTAGAGCATATCTAAAGAAAATGTAGGATTCATTTTCATTCATTCCTGACACATTTGTTCAGAATATGTGTGCGCTGCATTTAGATTAGCAAAGCTAAAAATATCCCAAGCAGCAAATGAAGGCAAACCCATTTGTCTACCTAAAAAGAGAAAAGACTCAGGAAAGTCTTGGCATTCAGAGCAGAGATATGAGAGCCAAAGAGTTTGATGCGATCAGAACACTCCCTCCCTGCAGTCACAAAAGATATCCCAGTCTATATATATCACAGCGCCCTGGAAATACTTGATACAAAAGGAGAGGTATAATAAAATACTTTATTGCAGAATCACTTTTGTTTGAAATGGGTGACAGCTGTTGTTTAAAAAGAACAACAACAACAACAATAATGATAATAACATTGAAAGGGATCTTGGAGGTCATCTAGTCCAACACCCTGCTCAGGCAGGAAACCCTATACCATTTCACAAAAATGGCTGTCCAGTCTTTTCTTAAAATAAACATAAACCTGAGTTGATGTCTTAAAGGTTATCTGATATAATTCTCTCTCTCTTTTTTTATAGCTCTCTATGGAATTTTATTTGAGAAGCACAAAGAGGCAGCCTTTGCAAATTACCGCCTGTGGGAGTCATTGGGCTTTGTCATAGCCTTTGGCTACAGCACCTTCTTAAGTGTCTCTATCAAACTGTACATTTTGTTACCTGTACTGATTGTGGCAATGGTCTTTTATGGAGTAGTCGAATACCTGGAATCCAAAATGTCTTCTGGAACACCCAACGCTGCTAGGCAGGAACTAACCACATCACAGCAAAATGCTCAGTCAACCAACCTCTAAGTAAGGAACTCTATGCAGAAAAGGGTTCTAAATCAAAGCTTGTATAAGGATATTTACTGGACAATAGAGAAGGGCCTGAATGGTGACAATGAGAAGGGGTCAAGGCACTTCTTTTTTGATTCTTCTTTTCTGATAGGACTGTGCCATATTATGAACTTTCCTTGTATAGTCTGAGCCCAACCTACTTCACAGGATTGTTGTTATGGGGAACAAATTGGAGGAGAGAGTCCTGTGTAGGCCACATGAATTCCTGGAGCAAAGATGGATAATGGACAAATACAGCATTGATTTTCATTTTACCTTTTTTTTAAAAAAAAATAGTTTTTAAAAAAATCAATAAACAATGCATAATCGATAAAAAAAAACTTTTTATTTGCACTAAACAGTTTGTATTGGCACAGCAGATGTAAATCGACAATTGCAACTGGATCTTGTTGAAATCAGTAAGAGTAAACATTTTCTTTAGAGTTAAGAATTCTAGGCAATGAGCCATATCCTAGCTCCCCATTTATGCAACTGTCAAATTTTGTATGCATTCAGCTGTGATCATACAGACTGGATACTGTGTATTTCCTTCAAATATGAGAACTCATACATTCAGAAACAAGCTGAGTTCCCTGAGAGACACATAATTTTTTTCTGATCTCGATGACTCCATGTGAGATCAGATATTCTGCTAGATGAAAACTCTGCACCACACCAAGGACTGTCCATTCTTTTTGCACTGGAAGGAGCCTTCTGGGGGCCAAACTGGGGGCTACTGCATTCCATTGCCCCCCCCCCCGCCCCTTTCATTATATTTTCTGAATTATGTTCTGTGAACCATCACAAGATTTTTCTAAAGAGGAGTGAGATTTGATGCAGGAAGATAAGGCCACTGATGAAATGACAGGAATCTAAGGGAAGCCCAACTCCAGAGTTCAGATCAGAAATATTATTGTAATTAATGCAGTGTTGTGTAGCTCTTCTGCTCTACCAAGTGAGCAAAGTGGGCATAGGATAAATATAAAATAACTAGGTAAGAATGCAGATTCTTATTTTTTTTCCTTTTGCACCGACGTCTGTTTATTACCCCTCAGAACTCTTTGCTCTTTTTAAGATTTAATGTTATTCATGAAATTTAGTATTAATTCATTAATTAAACAAAAATGGTGCCAAAAAGTAACAACGCACGTATGTATGTGTAAAAAAAATCAACCAATCCATGTCAGAACTTGCTCTATCATTTAACATTAAAATAAACAGATACAAGAGTCCTCAACTTACAACCACAATTGGGGACCAGAATTTCCATTGTTAAGCAAGGCTGTTAAGTAAGTTTTGCACAATTTTACAACCTTTCTTGCTATGCTTAATAAGTGAATCACTGCAGTTATTAAGTGAATCAGGCAATCATTAAGCAATTCTGGCTTCCTCCATTGTCTTTGCTTGCTGAAGGATGGCTGGGAATCATGTGGCCCTGGGATGCTGAAACTGTGGTAAATACATCCCTTGTTGCCTAAGCCCAAATTTTGATCATGTGACTGTAGTGATACTGCAATGGTGGTAATTGCAAGGAGTGGCTGAAAGTCATTTTGTTCATGCCATTGTAACTTTGAATCGTCATTAAATGAACTGCTGTAAGTCAAGGACTACCTATATGAATGCTATTTAATCTGGGAGATGTGCTTTAGCAACTTCTGCAATATTTCTTTTTCCTTTTTTTTCTTTGATTCCCCAAAGTCACTCTTAAAAAATGCAGAATATAACTACTGTATATCAGGAATAACAACTGATACGGTCTAAATCATACAGTAATATTGTGAAATTGCAAATCACAATAAATTCTTTTTAAAAGTGAAAAAGAAAAAAAACAGGTTTACTATTAATATACCAAAGAGACGAAAGAATAAAACAACATTTTTTAGTAACTTCTGCAGTGATCCTTCTAGGCATTAAATGGCTGCAAATATCTCTGCTCCAAGCAACTCTTTGTTTCCAAGCTAAAGAAAACTTAACTGATGAACTTTGCATGGGTCCAGCAAGAACAAGAGCTGATAAAGTCATTGGTAATCTAAGATCTCTCTGATTCTGCTTAAGACTGGGAAGTAAACGCACTAAAGAAAAGAAAGAGTAGCTGAAGGTTTTTGTGACGATGGCAATATTTGCTTGTGTTCATAAGATCTGTTTCACATTGCTAGGCAACTCTTCGAATCATTGTGGCTTATTTGTTCCATGAAAGATCCAGGTAAGAAGCAGCTGTTAATGCTTATTTTGATAATGTTTGAATTTTCACCTGAACCTTAAGAAAGTCAAAAGTAGAGATGCAATTTTAAATGATGCCTTCTCCCTGAATCAAGGCTGGACCAGATGGGTTGTGCTGAAGACCATGAGGATAATTGCTATGCCCCAAGAGCACCCGTAATATCATCCAAACTCACCCAAGGGGAAAGGTATGTGAACCTTCCACTCCCAAAGAAGTATAGATCTTAGCTCCCTTCAGGAAGAAAAATGAAGTTGAGAACAACAGCCATGAAATGGGTAAGACCAAAAAAAAACCAATTGGAAATTAGATTACTGGAGACAAGCTTGGGAGCGGGAGGATCTACCTGCTTCCCAGAGGATGGACTTATGTTTGAAAGATTGCTAGATGACAGATCTGCTGGAAGGTGTCTTTTACTTAAAAGCCTTCCTGTCCAAAATCAAGAAGCTTCTGAAGAAACAGCAGTGGCCATGAAGTTATCAGTACATAGAGAGTTCCTGGACAACAAACTATGCTGAATGTATAGCACGGAAGGCTAAATAAATACAACAAAGGAATTAAAACTGTAGCCTACCTTAAAGTTTACAGCTAATAAACAACTATTTCAAATGCTAGACACCACAACATCAAAGATTCTGCATTATAGTATAACATCGTGGTGGTGAACCTATGGCATGCGTCATAGCCGTCCCTGTGGGCGCGCGCACCATGGCCACAGAGGAACGCAGGGCTCCTCCCCTCCCCCTCTCCATGCATGCGTAATCTGGGAACAGCTGCGAGAGCTGGGCAGAGGGAGCCTATAAAAGGAGCAGTTTTGGCGGGAGAGTGAGTGAGCGGCCTTTGGAAGCGACCAGTGGTGGGTTTACAATCATTTTAACAACTGGTTCTCTGCCTCACCTTCCCTCCATCTTGGTCGGGCTGGGCTGCTCAGGGGGTCGGCTAGGGTGGGGGCAGAAAGGTGGGGGTCATCAGGTCCTGGCTGGGGGAAAGCAAGGGGGTCTGGCTAGGGGTGGGTGGGAGGGCCAGGACACTTCTGTGGAGGAAAGCTGCCCTTCCTGTCAGCTGAGCCTCTCATCCACACTGCAGTCATGTAGGATTGCATAGAAGGGGCACCGGGCAGGGGGCTGGAGAGACAGCCGGCAGGGGGGAATCAGAGCCGCCATCTCCCTTCCACAGTGCAGCCCCATTGGTGTGGGCAGAGATGGCCCTGGGATGACCAGAAAGGAGCCCTCACCTGGTGCGGGCCCTGTCTACATGGTGGCTCTGATGGGGGTGGCGGTCGCCGCTCCTCCTGCTGCTCTGAGCCCCTCGATCTGCCAACCACAAAGGGAAGCAGGAGGCGGTAGAGGCAGTGATCCCTGCATCAACAAGTCCAGCAGGCAGCAGATCTGGAAGCAAAGCTGTGGCGCACACCCACCACTCCCCGCTGCTACCCCACATCGTCCCGCATACACGGCCCAGAGGTGCACACAGGATGATGTGGGGCAGCAGTGGCAAAGGGCGCATGCCAGATCCTGCCTTCCTCTGCCGTCACCTCCCCCACCAGCATGAGGATGGTCAGCACAGTGTCAATGCTGCAAACATTGACATATTTTTGCACTGACAATATAAGAGACAGCCTATTACTTTAATTGCTTCACTTTGGGGGGAAACATTAGCCGGATGTTTTGAGAAGATAAGAAAAGCCCGCCTACAGAATGGGAAGTGAAACTTCCTATGTAAAACTAATTGGATAATGTGATTTATGATGTGTAGATAAGGGCAGGGATTGTGTGTGTTACAATGGGCTTGGGGGGGGGAGAAGATTTCAGATTCTGGCATCCCTCCATGAGTGCTGATGTTTCGTTTCATTATTAAGACTAAACAATCCCTGCATTTTGTTTGAACTGTCTCATTTATCAGAACCAGGACACACAGCTTTGCTTCCAGATTTGCTGCCTGACATCACTGGCCCCTGCACACAGAGGCCAGTGAGTGCATGGGGACCGACGGTGTCTGTCAGCAGCCACAGCATGCTGGCTGTCCTGCATAATGGCGAACTGGCCATGGAGCCCCATTGGCATGGGCGGAGATGACTCCAGAGCCACCGGGTAGACAGGGCCTACACCAGGTGAGGGCTTCTTTCCAGCCATCTCAGGGCCATCTCTGCCCATGCCAATGGGGCTGCCATGATGCAGGACAGCCAGCAGGCTGTGGCTGCTGATGGACACTGTTGGCCCCCATGAACTCGCTGGCCTCTGTGTGTGTGGGCCAATGGTGTCAGGCAGCAGCTGTTCCAGCCCCTGCCTTGTTTTGCCTTGCCCCGCAGCAATTGGCACACCTGCCCTGCCTCACCTCACCTCAACCCACAGGATGAGCCTCCGTCCCACCGTCCCACTGCCAGAGACCCCCCTGGATCTTCCCCAACCCTGCCCAGCCCCCACAGGCATCCCTCCCCACAAGCATCATCAAGGTGGCCAAACCCACCATGGCCACAGTCAGCCGTGACCCCTGTGGCCATGCCCACCAAGTCAGCCATGCCCACCCGGCACCCGGTGATAAATAAATGGGTCTTGGGTTGCAGTTTGGGCACTCAGTCTCTAAAAGGTTTGCCATCATTGGTATAGCAATAGTAATAGCACTTAGACTTATAGACCACTTCACACAGTGCTTTACAGCCCTTTCTAAGCGGTTTACAGAGTCAGCATATTGCCCCAAAAATCTGGGTCCTCATTTTACCAACCTTGGAAGGATGGAAGGCTGAGTCAACCATAAGCCGGTCAGGATTGAGGGAATTGAACTCCTGGCAATGTGAGCAGAAAGAGCCTGCAATACTGCGTTCTAACCACTGCGCCTCTTACTTAAGTAGAGATGCTTAATTAAATGCAAAGAGAACCACAAAGAAAACAAATGCGCAACAAATATTTTTATTTCATCTTCTGCAATTTTTGTTCATCTCTCTGTGGGAATCAAGTATGACATAGTGTTTGTTGCCCACTCTAAACATGTGTTTGTCAGAAAGAGATAATGGAGATTTGGCAATCATCCAGTGGGTGATATTGGAATATCCCTGAATATTCTGTTGAGAAGAACAAAAGAACAAGGAAACAGAATGTTGAAATGGGCAACCTGAACCACATCATTAGTTCCTATGGCGATTGGGAACTTGTAAACAATACATTTAAAAGGTAGATTTTCTTCAAAAGGTGGGCAATTAGAATGGAAGAAAGCAAGCTTCAAATTGGCATGAGATGGTCAAGATGACACTCTGGCAAAATGAAAACTCCAGCCTTGAAAAAGATCAAA
Source organism: Vipera ursinii (assembly GCF_947247035.1). Taxonomy (NCBI): domain Eukaryota; kingdom Metazoa; phylum Chordata; class Lepidosauria; order Squamata; family Viperidae; genus Vipera; species Vipera ursinii. The sequence goes on along the minus strand of NC_139512.1, from coordinate 281,414,820 downwards.
TCTGCACAGATGCGGAGGAAATATGGTTTGCAATGTTTTCTTACAGATATTTGTCTCCTAACTAAAATGCTGATATTTAGCTGTCCAATAATTTCTCAGAAAATGGTGATGATAGATAGATAGAAAATGGACAAGATCTGGTTATCACTAAGATGTCCAGTCCTTGTGGCTGTAAATGTAGAACTATTTCTGAAAACTATGTTTTTGTTGTTGATGGTGATGACCGAGTCTTTCCAATTCATCAGAGAAATATAACTTAACCTGCTGTTTTCTCTGCAGTGACATTGATTTCACTACAGAAACTATCAAGTGATCCTTTAAGGGTGAAAGTTTCACAGGATGAAGAAAAATGTTCGAATAAGGATCAGTAAAGTCAGCAGCTCTGTAATGAAATGGTCATTTTATCTCCTGCTGTCAGTAAATGAGGTTATGGCATGACTTAAGTAAAATACAGTGCTTACCCCCCCCCCCCAAGGAATTTACAATCTAAATTTAGATGGAGAAGATCAGGAAAGGGCAAAGCAAAACAAGACTTAATATAAATCAAAGCATTAATGATCAGCATAGGGGACTTTGTAACCACAGTGTCAGAACTACCAATGTGATGTGGGAAGTCCAGAACAGAAATGTAAGAAACATGAGTGTCAAACTCTGCTTACTGGCCCCAGTCAGATCATTAAAAAATAATAATCACCATCTGCTCAGCAAATGGAAACATACCAAGTTGATTTAGTAACATCAAATGGAATGAAGTGAATTCCAAAGAATGGAGTAACTGCTAACTAATTTCTACTCTCTCCTGAATTGATGTGTTATTTATCAACTTTCATTAATTTTATAATTATTTTTTGTACTATTATTGTTTATAGAGAAAATCTATCCATGTGCTCCTTAGGAGGTGAAAACTATTTGATGGCACATAATCAATTATTGCTATTAATAAAGTTGGGTTTTTTATGATTTGATGTTTGCCACCTTCAGAGCAGAGCAGAATGCAAATAAGTAAACCAATCAATCAGTCTTAAATATTCTCCTTTATTCATTATTCATACTGTTTTTGTAAGGTTGTGGGTCATTCCATCTTTGGAAAAAATGTTGAGCTAAATCCAGAATGAGCAGCTCCTCCACCCTAAATGATGGAGCTTGGGTCATGATATCACAGTATGTTTCGTCATTTTGGGTCCCTTTGTGATTAGAAAGAGATACCTAGAAATGGTGGGGAACAACCAAATCCAGATGTGTTGAAGTCATCAGTGATCATAAACCTACTAGATAAAAAGCTCTTTCAGCCTCATTAGGTGCCAGGTCATTCCCATTTTTTTACTTTCAGATACTGACAGATAATCATTTACTTTTACATATTTTTACAGTACTGAAAATCCTGCCGAACCAACAAGCCCAAGGAAAGGTACTTTTAATTTATTTCGTTTTAACATTTCATTTGTGTCCTTCACAAGCTCATCTGCTGAAATCTTCTCACGCTAATGCATAATTATGATTAAGGAACAATGCATATCCTGTCAGTTAGCTATACTTGAAATAATATTATTTCATCATTTCTTCTTGTGCTGGTAGAACTCAGGTGAAGCCTCCTAGACCAAGGTAGATAGATAGATAGATAGATAGATAGATAGATAGATAGACAGACAGACAGACAGACAGACAGACAAACACAGAGAGAGAGATACCCTTTCTCCAGAACAGAGCTCACCAGAGCACTAGTCTATCCAGGGTATCTAAAATGGTTCACACAATTCCTCTGCAGCTCTTCCTCACTGCATCTACAATAATGTCCCCCCCATTTCTTTCACACATCTAAGCATGGAGAAGTGGAATATGTGACTCTCAGATGTTGTTGATCTCAAGTCCCTTTCAGAATGAGCAGCAGTCAAAGAAAATGGGGGCTTGTATTCCAATAATCACCTGTCCCCATCAAATAAATGATGGCCCAAGCCACTCCTTTTGATCTTACTTGCAGAATGCAAAACACACACACACACACACACACACACACACACACACACACACACAAAGTTCTGCCTTTAGACCGAACATCTGTTTTGTGTCTTATGTAGCTGGGCAGGTAGTCCTCAGTTAACAACAGTAACTGAGATCAGCAAATCTAATGTTAAGCAGCATGGTCATAAAATGAAACGACCCTGCAGCTTGTTATGGTTGTTAGGTGAATCACATGTGTGGCTAGGCAAAATGTCGTGTGGTTGCCATTTGCAGATTCTTGCTGTCTTCCCCATTGATTTTGCTGTTGGAAGCTGGCAGTGAAAGTCACAAATGGTGATCCTATGATTGCAGGATGCTGTGAATTTTGTAATGGCTGTGGTGCTGCTGCAACCTTGAGGACTGGCCAGAAGTCTCCTTATTCAGCATTGTTGTAAACTTCAAAATGATTGCTGAACGAATGGTTGTCAAACAAGGTCTGCCTATATAGTACCAGGAAAACTTGCCTAGATACTATGCATATAAATGGATTTATTTCAGTTGAGTGGAGTCATCATGCTCTAACATAGCTCTGGCAGATATGACTGAAAGATACCAGCCTGCTGACAAGTTATCCTAAACTTCCAATTCTCAGCTTACATAAGAATTCTTAAAAATACGAACACAGCTGAACAAAAATGTGATGTAACTAAATATGCAACGATCAAGCACTTTAAACCATGAGGATTTCAAGAGCAAATGTAAAATCTGGAAGATGTTTGTTTTGCTGTTGGATAACCTACAATGATGGGACGTGGTGGCTCAGTGGGTTAGAACGCTGAGTTTGTCGATCAGAAGGTCGGCAGTCTGGCGGATCGAATCCTGAGTGCCGCATAACAGAGTGAGCGCCTGTTACTCGTCCCAGCTTCTGCCAACCTAGCAGTTCGAAAGCACGTAAAAATGCAAGTAGAAAAATAGGGACCACTACAGTGGGAAGGTAACAGTGTTCCGTGCGCCTTTGGCATCTAGTCATGCCGGCCACATGACCACGGAGACGTCCTCGGACAAACACTGGCTCTTCAGCTTTGAAATGGAGATGAGCACTGTCCCCTAGAGTCGGAAATGACTAGCATGCATGTGCGGGGGAACCTTTACCTTTACCAAGCTAAAAAAAACAATAACAATTAAACAGCTAACCTGGCTCCCGGCTTTGCCTGTATAAGCCACTGATGAGTTTCCAGGCTCTCCTGAAACAAAACATGCAAACAAACAAACAAAAGTTTGAGTCCTTCGGGAGAAGGGCGGTATACAAATATAATAAAATGAAATGAAAATGAAAAACCAAAACAGAATGGTGGAGAAAAGAGTGTTTGAGGTGCCAGCCTAAAATGGCCAAAAGATGCTGGCCAGTATCCCATCTCTGATTGTGTCACCACATCATTGCCGATGAAGCAGAAACAGTGAAGGGCTAGGGAAGAGACAAAGCAACATTATAAAATCATGGCATTTAAAAATGGTTAGCAGAACATGTTCATGCCACAGTTAGAAATTTATGGCTTAGAGTTAAAGGGATGTGATAATGAGTCCAAAGCCACTTCGCAGCAGCTCACAGCAACACAAGGAAAGATCCAACTCGTGTGAATGCACACATCCCGAAGCAGTCTGAGCATGGACACTTTGCTGTGGAATCTGTGGACAGCAGCTGTCAGTCACAATCACACAGGGAAGAGCAAGCTGCAGGCAGGTTCTTTGTCTGAGCCAAGTTGGGCTGTACAATTTGACCAAAAGAAAAAAGGGATACAGCAAAAGGAACATGTGGGCACTCCTCTAACCCCTGACCCTCGAGCTTCCTAAGGCAGTCCATATGACAAGTGGTTTTCACACAGTACAGCTGTTGCTGTGGAAACACTTTCCCACGGCCTTTCCATTTGGCAATGGTAAGGACTAGCCTAGTATGTGTCAAACCAAGTGTAGGCTAGTGGCTCTGTGATTCCCCCCCCCCGCCCTTATCAATGTGAATGCAGTATGTGACTTCAGAAGAGAGGGGAACCCTTGAATTCCACAGCCAGATAACTCCCGTCAACAGCATATACAGCCAAGCAGAAACAACCAATACATCTTCTATGCCAGTCTTGGAGATGTCTGTGAACAAACATGTCTGTCAGCTGAGGCCCCCTGAAACTCTTCACCAACGTGCATATAAAGAATGCCATTAAAAAGCAATAGCAGAAAGAGCAGATAGCATTCCAACTTCTGGGGATCTGTGGGGGGTGACACAGAAGCCAAGAGTTTAATTTTCCATCTGTGAATGGCTTACTCTTTTCACAGTACAGCTTAGGGCCCTTGAACCATAATTACCCTCAATGCACCGGCCCCTAGAGTCGGAAACGACTAGCATGCATGTGTGGGGGAAACTTTACCTTTACCTTTACCTTAATCTACAATAGGCTGCTGCACGTGCTTTGACAACCAGGAATACTACTGGGATAGTTTAATAATATAATATTTGTTTCACTGTATAAGCAAACTACACACGTCAGATAATATCACTGGATGTAACTGTTGTTACTCAAATTACAGTTTAAATCAAGGATAGATTATAGGAATAGATAGAAATAAATCTTCCCTATCTTAGTCCCTTTTGGTTGTATTGGGCACCCATAACTAGCAGACTTGAACTTGAACTCAGCAGAAAACTGGTATTAGACAGATTAGCCAAGATGAAGCCAATTTACCCAGCTTGCTGCTTTGTGTCAACAGAAGAAACCACATCCTCTGTAGTTTAAATTCTGAGTTTCTTCTATCTGCCTTTCACTTGACTTTGCATTTGTTACCGAGATGGACTTGATTATTGACATGTTCAACATTCATGCCCAGACAAACTTTCGTTCTCAATGTAGCTGACTCCCAAATTCCAACAAGTATGGCTGGGAATTATGGACACTGGAGCCAAACATATCTGTAGAACACAAGGCTGAGAAAATATGGCAAAAACAAGAAAAAAAGAAAAGAAAATATGGCAAAAAGTACTGCTTTTAATGAACTGCTCCTTGCAGACAGTTGGTCATTTGCATTCTTTTAGAGTCGTTGAGGCCACCTGGAGGTTTATTTGTGTCATCAGGGTCACCTGAGTAGTGCAAATTGGTATGGAGCCTTCTTGTAACTGCTGAAAGGACTGTATTGAAAACAGGAGATAGATAATGTCTTCTTCCTCCCCCTCTGTTGAGAGACAGGTGTCCAATTTTGACTCTCTCTCTCTCTCTCTCAATTTTGACTCTCTCTTAAGGCCACACTTGGAATACTGCATCCAGTTTTGGTCACCACGATGTAAAAAAGATGTTGAGACTCTAGAAAGAGTACAGAGAAGAGCAACAAAGATGATTGGGGGACTGGAAACTAAAACATATGGGGAACGGCTGCTGGAATTGGGTATGTCTAGTTTAACGAAGAGAAGGGTGAGGGGTGACATGATAGCAGTGTTCCAATATCTCAGGGGCTGCCACAAAGAAGAGGGAGCCAAGCTATTCTCTAAAGCACCCGAAGGCAGGACAAGAAGCAATGGATGGAAACTAGTCAAGGAGAGAAGCAACCTAGAACTAAGGAGAAACCGAACAACCTGCCTCCAGAAGCTGTGAATGCTTCAACACTGGAAGTTTTTAAGAGACTGGACAGCCATTTGTCCGAAATGGTATAGGGTTTCCTGCCTGAGCAGGGGGTTGGACTAGATGACCTCCAAGGTCCCTTCCAACTTATATTATTATTAGTAGTAGTATTATTAGCATTATTTTTATTATTAGTATTAGTATTATAGAACATCATCTATCTCCAGTCTACAACACAATCCTTTCAGCAGTTTCAAGAAGTCTCCACACCCATTTGTACTACCTAGGTGACTCTGACAACACAGATAAACCTCCAGCCTCAACGACTTGCTAAAAAGAATACAAATGACCAGCTGTCTGCAAGGAGTATAAATCCTTCCATTCCCCACCATCCAGTCAGAGCTGAAGAAGCTTCTTGGATGAAAAGTGAAATGTCTTCAAAGAAAAACAAGAAAATCTAGTCGCCTTGTGAAAAAGCACCTTTGGGATAAGTATGACCTGGATGTTTGAGAGTCTCCATAGACAGAGTCAATGGAGAAGCTGGCAGTAAAATCAAAATTGCAGACGTGATGCCTCATTTAACAATCAAGTTGCTTAGCAATGGAACTGTCAATCCCAATCATGGTCATTAAGAGAGGACTACCTGTATATCAGTGTGAAGTAAGGAATTGCAAACTTGATGAATATGAGTACAGCTTATGATTCAGGCTCTTAAATCAGAAGTCATTGCTGTTATTATTCATGGCTGCTGGTCATGATAGGTATATGATACTTAACAAGATTAGGAGCTGCAGGCCTCTTAATACTAGCCCCAGGGGAATATTAACAAAATGGCCATACTGAATACATGTCCTGTTTGTAGACATTTGGCTGACTACATTGAGTCAGAATGTTAAACAAGATATTCTTTTGATTTTAATTAATAGAGCTCTTACACTGTAGCAACAGTAAGAAATTTGGACTTCTTTTTGGCACAGACAGCTAGGAAAGGAATCCAAAGGACCTGGTTTATAAATATGTCTCATATTTCAATTATCCAATTAAAGCCAGTTAGGATGAAAAAAATTCAGACTTTAAGAACAAAACGTGAACGTAGATTGCTCATGATTTGTTCTGGTTTCAGAGCCCTTATTCCCAAACAAGATTGTCAAATTGTTTCCTATATTCCCACTTAATGTTGAAGACATGTTATTTTTATACTATCTGGATTGAAAAACCTATCCTGAGATTAGTTTATAGAACAGGTAGGGGTTTTTTTAGCCTAAAACAGAGGCTCCAAACTTGGCAATTTCAAGATTCCTCATGGCTAGCTGAGGAATTCTGGGAGTTGAAGTCCACAAGTCTTAAAGTTGACCCTTGGCCTAGAAAATATGAGATAGCAATAGCATTTATTTCATGATATCATAATTCAAATCAACTGAATGAATTGTTTCTACCCTACTATGTGCCCCTATTAATTTTGTAGGAAGTAAGAGTTCCACAACAGCAAAAAAAGTTGAGCCTGGAGGCATCACCAGGCCACTCGTGTTCCGGCTCCATGACAGTGTACCTTCATTAGTTCGTGAAATTTTATTGGAACGTGGTTGGATTGAATATAATGAGCATGAACAAGATAATGAAGACTGGAACTTGTACTGGAGGAATTGCCCTTTCCGGCTGACAGAACACCAGAGCATCAAACCATGGCAGAGGCTCAATCACCATCCAGAAACCATCAGAATCACTCGGAAAGATTATTTGGCAAGACATCTGAAACGCATGAAGGGAATTTATGGAACCACCCTTTATGAGTTCAGTCCCGTGGCCTTCATCATGCCCAATGACTATATAAAATTTATAACTGAGTACTCCAAGGAGAGGCAAATACCAGGAAAAAAGTTGAGTTACTGGATCTGCAAACCAGTTGATAGGTCTCGTGGGAGAGGCATTCTCATTTTTCAAGACATTAAGGATTTTGTTTATGACTGCATGGTAATTGTGCAAAAATATATCAGTAACCCTTTGCTTATTTCCGGATACAAATGGGACCTCCGTATTTATGTTTGTGTCACAAGCTTTTATCCCCTTACAATTTATATATATGAAGAAGGACTGGTGAGGTTTGCAACAGAGAAGTTTGACCTGAGATCCCTTGACAACATTTACGCTCACCTGACAAACACAAGCATCAATAAGTTTGGGCCATCATACAGAAAGGACAAAGAAGTCATTGGCTCTGGTTGCAAATGGACTTTTAGCAAATTTCGGGCCTATTTACGGAGCTGCAGTGTTGATGACCTGCTCCTCTGGAAAAGAATCAACCATATAGTCATTCTAACTTTGTTGGCCATCACCACTTCAGTACCATTTACGTCCAACTGCTTTGAACTCTTTGGGTTTGACATATTGGTTGATGAGAAAATGAAACCCTGGCTTCTCGAAGTAAACCACAGCCCAGGTCTGCGTTTAGACTGTGCCAGTGATGTCACTGTCAAAAGGAAGCTGCTCCATGACATTGTCGACTTGCTAAACTACAAGGAAGCTGATACTTTAAGAAAAAGCAGAGGGACCAATCGGAGGCTTTCGTGCTTCAGCCAGTCACAATATTTGCTGACCACTCAGTCACAGGTCCCACTGGATTTCCTGGCTCTTGGGAAAGGAACCAAATCAGCAACAACGTCCCCTTCTCCATCCTGTTTGCAGATCAATAAAAGAACACCCACGTATGGCAGAACGGCTAGTGCATACCCTCGGAAAACTTTGACTTCACAATTGCGTGAAAAGATGCACCTGCCCCAAACACCTATCCAATCAAAGCCATTATCCAAAAGCAGACAGATGTTAAGAACTAGTCATTCGCTATGTGAGTCTGTGCAGTCCACACATTGGTTTAACTCACTAGAGTTCTACACCCGCAAGCCAACTATTCCTCCTTATTTTCTCTCAGATAAAGACCGCCGGCCATTCCCCCGTGTAGGTGATTTTACCCTTATATTTCCTTTCAACGATGCAGCACTTGAAGCATCTAAGAATGGGATGAATGTCAAAAGTGTAATACAGGAAATCCATAAGTTAATAAGTAAAGAATTACAACCAGAACATCAAAAATTAAATAAAGACTTAGCTAACCAGTAGACAAATGGTTTGAGCAATTCTATACCCTTTTTTATGAAACAGCTTGAAAGCTGATGACAAAAATGTAATGTGTGCCATTCTTATACTAGACTTCCTCAACCTGGTGCCCACCAAATGTGCCAGACTAAGGGCTATATTTCTCAAACAATAAAATCAGTAGAATCCAACACATCTAGCAGGTGGGAAATTTTGAAAGTCTCTCCTATACACTTCCAAATTTTCTTTCTTTCTCTTCCTTTGAAATAATTCTCAATATAAGTGCAAATGTGGGAAAATTTGCAATGATTTCCTTCAAAATATTATATTTATACAATATTATATTTATACAAACGACAGAGATAAAATATTAAGCAGGTCATTCAGTTTATGGCATTTGAATCAGTAAACAGTACAAACAAGTAATGTACCGGTTGTACTAATATATCATTGTTTAATTTTAAAAAGACTTTTGGCCACTTTCAATTTGTATTCAAGTTTAGCATCAAAATTACAAAAGTGAAAACCGAAGGTCAAACAGCCTGTTTCCCTCGAACATGTCAAAAATACAGAAGCCTTTTCTGTGGTCTAACATAGACACACTCATCTACATATTCATCCTGTCATTGAAGGACCCACACAGGATCCAAACACAAGACGTGACACCAGATGAGCTTTCCCCAACTCAGCACCATCTGTATGAGTTGGACTACAAACCACAGATTCTTAGCCATGCAAACAGAGGTAATACACATTATACTCCAACACTTCTAAAAATCAACAGCTTGGGGAAAAAATGTATGCCAGGGAAACAAACAAAAGGACAGCTGAGTGACAGGGAGAGTTGGACACAGAACTCCTGAAAAGTACACAACGTAGTACCTGAATTTCTTTACACAGCTGGAAAAATATTATGGACATGCACTCCTGAAGAGTGAAACCTATCTGGATGCAAATGTTTATCTAGATTTAATTTCACTGGAGCATTTATGGCATTTCTGTAACATAGGGCTTATTTTCACACATGGCACTTACAAGCTGAGTATAAATTGAGAGTTCATAACTTTAAAACTCCATTGGAGTCCTATTTACTTGTAGATTTCTAGAGAGCTCCATTACACTACATAGTTTCCTGAAGAGAACTCTACCAACTCAGCCGCTCCCTTCTGGAAAGGGAGGAGGGTAAAAACTATAGACAGACCTTGACGTATGACACCACTGGGGCAGAATTTCCATTGCTAGGCAAGGCAGTTGTTCATCTCAATTTGTGCCTGATATTACAGTATTATTATTTTTGTCACAATTAAGTGAATCACTGCAAGTGTTAAGTGAATCATGCAGTTATTAGGTGAGTTCAATTGCCCCCATTCATTTTGGTTGTCGGAAGCTGGCTGGGAAGGTTACAAACGGCAAGATCCTGGGATGATGCTGCAAGCACCCAAATTTTGATCACATGACTGTCGGGATCCTATGACAGTCGTAAGTGCAAGGACTGGTTGTAACTCACTTTTTTCAGTGCCATTCACCTTCGAAAGGTCACTAAACAAATGGTTGTAAGTCAAGGATCACATTTACCTTCCTGTTGCATACACACAGCTTTTTCATTCGGCAACTGCTTGATTGGTGTGCGTAGTCATTTCCACTTAACTACTAGCCCTTCTAGCTCCAGAAACATCTATTCTTACTGCTGCCTTTTCACAAGTTTTAAGAGTCATTGTCCCACCCTCCCTGGATGAAAGATGTATGTTCTAGCCTGGTTGCACACATTGCCTTAAGCAACAATCTGGTATGAATTTTAGCTTGATCTCATTGTGATTTGTAAACCACTCTTTATAGCTTGGCATGTTGTGAAATCCAGTCAGTTATGACCAATTCAACAAACCCTTCCTTAACAAATAATGGCTTGGCTAATCACATACATCTCAAAACTCAGATCCTGAGGAGGTAATCCTGATCAGTTCTAAAACTGGTAATGATTTAGAAAAATAGTTTATGTTAAAAAGAAAAAAAAACATTTTCCTCAGGATCCACACAGAAGCGGGGCAAATGATAAAAGATTTGCAACACCATCACCCAAATACTATGGCTTATGTATGTCCATCACACCTTAGGATACAACTGTGTCTGATGATGTTAGTGTATATGTGTCATAATTTTGACATCTGTTCCACTTGCTAGCGGTAGCTGCAACTGACTATTTAGAATACACCATATTTTAGTGTTATACTGGTTCTTGATTCTTCGTCACAAGTCGTCACTGCTCAAACCAAAGGGTTTGCAGGCTTTCGCCATGATTCCAGAATTCAAAGAGGTGGAGGCATTCTTTTCCACTTCAGGCAAATGGAGACAACCATTCCTTCCACCACTCTTTCAAAAATAAATTCATATTGAACGTCTCTATAGCTTGTTTTTTTTTTAAAAAAATGCTGATTATGTCACTGTTTTCATTAATTTATAGCAAGCTGTACCCTATTTGTATTGTTTACATTTGTTTACATTTTGAATTTTAACACTGACCTGGAAACACTGCAAATAGGAGGGTTGCAAGGCCACCATTTAGGGCAGGGATGGGGAACTATGGCCCTTTTGTGACTTGTGAGCATGGCTGGCTCAGGAATTCTGGGAGTTGAAGTCATAAAAAGGCCATAGTTCCCCACCTCTGATTTAGGGGAATGATTCACTCATCTAGAATAAGTACTTCCTTGTCATTCTGGATTTGAACCTGTTGAGGAACATTCTTGGTTTCCCATTGTCTATTAGCATACACTGTCCTTACAGTACCATCGGGATACTCTCTTCTTTTTGAGCCAGCGGCTTGGATCTCCTTTTGCCCATTACAAAAGTGGATGGTTTTATCTCCATTTCTGTAAAGAATAAAAAAAATGTCTGGCTTCAACAGACTGCCCAGTCCAAAGACAAGGAATTCCTGACCCTAGGAGTAAGCATCTTTTGTAAGTTTAGTAAGCCAGCCAATAACCCTGTTGGCTATCAGACAAGGATACTTTATTTAACAGGGATTAGCTAGGGTTTCTCAGGAAAAGTGTAACAGAAATGAAGCACAGGATCTGCCTAGCCTGAAAGTCAAGAATGGCTTATATATGTAGTCTTAATTTATGACCGGTCGCTTAATGACTGTTTGAAGTTACACCAGATCCTCCCCACAACACTACTTATGACACCGTTTCAAAATTCTGACACCGTCTCTCTGAAGTCATGTGACTGCTTTTTGGGTGCTCAGCAACCAGCCCGGATTTACAGCCATTTGTGGCACCCAGTGATCACATGACCATGATTTACAACGTTTTTGCCAGAAACCAGTATTTGCTTCCGATTTCCAGCAAAAAAAAAAAGCCCCATAACAAACAATGGGTTTGCTTACTAATGTCCACATTCATTTCTCAACCACCACAAAAAAGTCATAAAATTGGGTCTGGTTATGTGGTGACTTCCTTTATGACTGCAATTGAGGAGGGGGCTGAGTTACAGTCATAAGTTGAGGACTATCTATAGTTTAGTCTAGTCAGGACTCATAAATCTTGCAGCAGAAAAGGCTACTAAAGATCTGCTCTACTTTAATAGTTCCTGACAAATAAAGCTGATGTGTTGACTAGGTCAGTACCATTGTCTTCTGCATCCAGTCTATATCTCTCTACTTACTTTTCTACTTTAACCACTGTGCCATCTGGGAAAATGGTTTCCTCAAAACCTCCACCATAGCGTCGTTTCACTGTCTGGTTCGGAAAGATGATCTCTTCAGTACCATCAGGATGATACTTTTCTGTTAACAAGGGCATCATTCAAAATTCCTTGTAAACCAAATTGCCCATATTCTCCCAGTATGAACGTTTTATGAATAAAAATACACACACTCACACACACACACGTTGGCATATATATATATATATATATATATATATATATATATATATATATATATATATATATATATATATATATATATATATATATATATATATATATATATATATATATATATATATATATATATGTTGGCTTAAAATGTAATAGGCCTACATCACATACCAATCTGATCATTAGGAAACTGCAGGACCTCCAAACCATCCTGATAAATAGTTCTGGTTGTCTGTGCATCTGCATAGTAATAAATCTGAAAAAGATAAAACAAATCTTGGTTGCTTACCATCTCTCCCCCCTCACGTATCTTGGGTGGTTACAAAACCTTTCCTTTTATTTACTATCTTTGTGACCAAAGGAATACATAAAAGCTAGCTGCATTACTTGTATGGCTAGTTTCCAGTGGTGCCGGGTTTTTTCCATTGCGACATCAAGATTGAGACTGGAAAGAAACTGCTGTCAAGTTTCCGACGGATGAGCTCTTCAAAGAACTCTGAGGCATTATTTACCTTAAAAGTCTTTTATTAGAGCAATATAACATCGGCAATGCTTGGTTAAAGCCAGAATATGTTATTCAATTCAAGTACTTTGCATGCATATGCAAACATAACATACAATATTAATACGGCAGCTGACCCCAGTATTCTTCAACAGTCTAATCAAAATGCAACTGCTAAAATTGTTTCTTTGTATATAATAACATCCCTCAAGAACATTTCTTTTCCAACCTCAGGCCCTTCAGGCTGTCTGCACCTAGGGCTGATGTCTGCAATTCCATTTTTAAATATCTCTTCAGGCATCCTGGGAAGAGTGGAGGTTTGTACAGCAAAGATGGCCAGGAGGTTGAGTTGGTGCTAGCTAGAAGGAGATCTCTGGATTGTTTAAGACAGATCAGCAGTGATTTCCTATTTTAAAGGACTTAACAAGAGTGCTCACAAAATGACCCGACTCAAACATTATACAGGTAGTCATCACTTGGTGACTGCCCTGTTTGGTAACTGTTCAAAGTTATGGATGTGATGAAAAAGTAACTTTTTGATTGGTCCCCACACGTATGACCACTTTAGGATCCCTGTGGTCATGTGAACAAAATTCAGGCATTTTGAAACCCGTGGGTGTTTATGACCATCATAGTGTCCCGCAGGCATGTGATCGCTATTTGCAAGTTTCATACCCAACTTCTGATGAGCAGAGTTGGTGTAGAAGGCAGCAGTAAAATCACAATTGAAATCGTGTGAGGTCTCACTTAATAACCACATTATTTAGTAATAGAGTTTCCAGTCTCAAATGTGGTAGTAAAGTGAGGACTACCTGCCTTAACCAAAACAGTTAAAAAAAAAAGCTTGCAGAACTTTAGACAGATTAGCAAATGTGGAAATGTTATGAATCGCATTCAGGTCTGTATTCAAGTATTCATGGGCTACTTGTTCTTGAAATTCCTTAATTCTAATTATTAGACTCTTGTAACTAAACTCCAACTTGATGTTATTTTTTTTAAAAAGCTACATTTGGAGGCCTTGAATTTACCTACTTTTTGGTTCAAGGTATTCAAGGGTTTCATTCAGTTAAGGGTTTCATTCAAGGTGCTGGTGATGACCTATAAAGCCCTATATGGCTTGGGTCCAGGATATTTGAGGGAACACCTGCTGCCGGCATCAAGCTCCCTTTGTCCTGTGCGCGCCCACAGGGAGGGTCTTCTCAGGGTGCCGCCGGTCAAAGAATGCCGGCAGATGACACCCAGGGGGAGGGCCTTCTCTGTGGGGGCGCCTGCCCTCTGGAACCAGCTGCCTGTGGAGCTTAGGACTGCCCCCGACCTTCGATCATTCCGCCGAGACCTGAAGACCTGGCTCTTCGAGCTTTCCGGCTCAGGCTGAGTTTTAATTGGGTTTTAACTGGGTTTTACATGTTGCAGGGACTTAGTTTAATCTTTTTTAAATTGGTCTTAATTTTTGTATTAATGTTTTAAAAATTATACCCTGTAACCCGCCCTGAGTCCCTCGGGAAAGGACGGTATATAAATTCAATAAATTAAATTAATTAAATTAAATTAAACTCTTTTATGACCCTTCCCATTAGCAACAGAAGCAAAATAATACTCTTGTAACACTCTTGTTATAACAGAATAACAGAGTTTGAAGGGACCTTGGAGATCTTCTAATCCAACCCCCTGCTCAAGTAGGAAACCCTATACCATTTCAGACAAATGGTTGTCCAGTGTCTTAAAACATTCAGGGTTGGAGCACCCACAACTTCTGAAGGCAATTCATTCCACTGATTTAATTGTTCTATCAGGAAATTTCTCCTTCGTTTTAGGGTTGTTTCTTTCCTTGATTAGTTTCTATCTGTTGCTTCTTGCCTCCTGCTTTCAGGTGCTTTGGAGAATAGGTTGACCCATTCTTCTTTGTGGCAGCTCCTTAGATATTGGAAAACTGCTTTCATGTCACCCCTGGTCCTTCTTTTCATGCCGGCTGAGGAATTGTGGGAGTTGAAGTCCACAAGTTCATAAAAGGGCCAGGTTTGAAGACCCCTGTACTAGACATACCCAGTTCCTGCAACCATTCCTCAGATGTTTTAGCCTTATGCATTTTTGAAATGAGCTGACTATGGAATTGTATGCTGAGATAAATGTGTTCATATTTTGCTGCAACAAAACGACATGGCCTCCTATTTACCGCCTTTTTTCTCAAGATTAACCATTCAGAATTCAGCACTGCTAAAAATTTAGCTTTAAAGCAGAGAGATAGAAGCAAACATACTCACCACTGTCTGATCTGCTAAGATCTTCTTAATATCGCCATTGTAAAAAGTAACAGTAGCTGTCTTTTTATCGGTACTAATTTCCATCTTTGTACCATTAGGGTATGTAGTAATTCTGCGTCCATCAGTAAACAGCTGCTTCACCTTCGAAGCAAAGACCAGATGTTTGAGAATACACATGGTTCCTTTCTTGTATGGACAGACATCACTCTTAAAAGATCATGTCTCCACTAGAAGATAGCGTTTGGTTCTCTTGCAAACAAAATTGGCTGTTAAATGGTTGCAATCGAAGTGCTGGAAAAAGCAAGTTACGATAAGTGTATCTCTTTATTCACATGTATGTAAATTCTCTTTCATTCATTCCTCTTCTCCGCGAGCTGCATTGGCTTCCAGTTGCCCTCCGGGTGAGATTCAAGGTGCTGGTGATGACCTATAAAGCCCTAAATGACTTGGGTCCGGATTATCTGAGGGAACACCTGCTGCCGACATAAACTCCCCATCGTCCTGTGCGCTCCCACAGGGAGGGCCTTCTTAGGGTACCGCCGGTAAAGGATTGCCGGCGGGTGACTCCCAGAGAGAGGGCCTTCTCTGTGGGTGCGCCTACCCTTTGTATTGTATGGTTTTAATTGCCCTGTAAACCGCCCTGAGTCCTATGGGAATAGGGCGGTATATAAGTCAAGTAAATAAATAAATAAATAAATAAATAAATAAATAAATAAATAAATAAATAAATAAATAAATAAATAAATAAATAAATAAATTTACAGTACTTCTATGCTGCAATCACCCTGACAAAATTTTACATAGAGGCCAAGATGGTATCCTTCTCTATTTGTATTACCCATTTCCAACGTTCTCCTATCATTTTCCTTTCCATTAAAAAAAACACTGTCCAGAAGGAAAATAAAATGTAACTCTTGCACAAGGCCTTGTGACCGGTGAAACAGAAACCCTCCTTCCGGAAGATGACAGAGTGGCCCATTTAATGTTGTGCCAGTTACATCTATTCTCAAAGTAAAAAATACACTACTGTAGTTGGGGCTGGTCAAAATAGGGCAGCAAGAAGCAAATAGAATTCCTCTCAAACTGGGATAGCTTTGTCTTAGCCCCAACTTTTTTAAAAGTATCAGATCATATTGGAACCCTTTTTTAAGACATAGTTCACACATTTTGCAATTGCATTCCTGGGTGGGGAAAAAGTTGCTAATACTTCTATCAGGGAAACATCTTCCCTTTGCAAAGGAATAAAGCAAAGAGAAAGAAACCCATCTTCATGAAAATGAAATTTGAAAATGACCCTATTTTTCCTCATCACTTATTAAATTTATATGCTACCCAACTTCCAGAGATTCTTGCGAGAATGGAAGCTAGGTTGCTTGCCAGCTCAAGGATCTTTGCTCAAATCTTGCAATACTCAACTCAAACTCACTGAATATTTTCCTAGGTACATGGAGCATTTCTACAAAGAAGGAAAGGGGTGGTGGGGAAGGGGCTTTAAAGACCTAGGTGTTCCCTCAACCACTTACGTCATGAGGCTAAACCAGCCCTGTTGGTGGCTCTGTTTCCTTTGGTCTTTATTGATCGATGATGGTCATTACTATTTTGGATTATTATTGTGGATGCTTTATATTATGTTGTTAGGGGTTTTGCAGGGCTTTTTTGTTTTAATACTCTGTGCTCCCTAGAGTCGCTTTTGAAAGATGTGCAACTCTATCCAAATCCATAAATAATAACAATGAAATCTCAGCATCTACATTGGCTATATGCCCACAAACACTCTTTCTCTCTCTCTCTCTCCTATATATATATATATATATATATATATATATATATATATATATATATATATATATATATATATATATATATATATAAGTATTTGTCAAGGCTTTTTGAATGGACCTTGCTAATTAACTCTTGACAAAAAGCCTTGACAAATACTTAAACATACATTTGCCTTGCCTTCCAGCTAATAAAAGGGAGAAAGAACCCGTGGCTCAGGAAGTTAAAACACTGCCTGATATATATAATCAGCCCAGGTTCGAATCTCAGATAAAGGGTATGACTAACTGATGAGAACATAAAGAGTTCGAAATGATCATCTTAGCCTCCCAAATTCTTTATTAGCAATTTGAATAATTTGCATATATACATATATATATATACACACATATATATATATTCCCAACCATATATTCTGTCATTCCCAACCACCAAGAATGACAGACCCAAAGTCATGATAACACCACATGACATCACCACCACACAACCATTCAAAAAGCAAATCCGAACCCACAATGATAACGAGTCACAACCACAAAACAGAAACCTAACTACAGCTGCAACATTAGCCACTTTAAACCCCTCCAAACCACACAATAAGCAAACTGACACCCACTATAAAAACATGGCACCACCACAAACACGAAGCCGAACAAAAGCAGCACAACTCACCAGCTCAGGTCTAAGGCTGGCAGCTGAGACCAGCCCATCCACTCAAAACACCCCCCCCACCCAATCAGAACACACCCACCATTCAAAACACACTCCCACCCAATCAGAACACACTTACTCCCCCACCCAATCAGAGCACACCTCCACCCACAGAACACACCCCCTCTGGCAGTTTAAAAAAGAGGAACAAACAGCCACATGCTTCTCCCAGAAGAAGGAAGCAGAAGCCACCAGCCTGATGATGACAGATGGGATTCCGTCGAAACGTCGCCCCTACACCTTTAGTTCTACGCGGGGAAGAACCCGAATAACCAAAGATCCATATATATATATATATATATATATATATATATATATATATATATATATATATATATATATATATATATATATATGTGCATATTATTCAAATTGCTAATAAAGAATTTGGGAGGCTAAGATGATCATTTCGAACTCATTTATGTTCTCATCAGTTAGTCATACCCTTTATCTGAGATTCAAAAAGCCTTGACAAATACTTAAACATATATATATATATATATATATATATATATATATATATATAGAGAGAGAGAGAGAGAGAGAGAGAGAGAGAGAGAGAGAGCGCAGGGAGCGGGGCAATGTCAAGATTCACTTAGCAACAAAGATCTGCTTCAGCTTACGTCCCTATGTCTGAAAACGTTTTTTACATTTCAAGGCACCATTTATGAACAGGTGAAGGGCACCCCTATGGGGTCCCCCATCTCTGGTGTCATTGCAGAAGCAGTCCTGCAACAGCTAGAGACCCGGGTGATGTCCACGTGTCGGCCCAAGTTTTGGGTGAGATACGTGGACGACACCTTTGTGATTATCAAAAAGCAGGACAAGGACAGGCTGATGAGGAAGCTCAATTCCATCTATCCTGATATCCGCTTCACTGCAGAAGAAGAGACCAATGGGGCTTTGCCCTTCTTAGATGTGTTAGTTAGACGTCAACCTGATGGCTCGTTACACACATCGGTCTACCGTAAATCCACCCATACGGACAGGATACTTCATTGCGAAAGTAATCACCCCACAACCCAAAAGGCCAGCTGTATCAGAACCCTCTTTAGACGTATAGATACGCATTGCAGCACGAATAAGGCAAAAAGGGAAGAAAGACGCCCCCTTTATTGTGTCTGCAGAAACAACGGGTCTAACTTCATCAGACAATACAGCAGGCCAAGTGAACCTACCTGCCATGAATGTGACAACGCCTTAACATCACGGATAACACTGCCTTATATCCACAGTGTATCCAAGGCCACAGCACGCATACGAACCCCTCACAAAGTCGGTGTTGCCCACAGACCTGATCGGACCTTACGAGCTTGTGTCATGCGCCCTAAAGATCCACTCCCCAATGAAGAAAAAGCCTCGGTCGTATACAAGATATCATGCCAGAATTTAAATTGCAATTACATTGGGGAGACAGCAAAACAACTGAGGACTAGGGTGCATGAACACAAGCTTGCTATTAGAAGACAAGAACAACGTTCACAGGTGTGGACACACATGGCTACACACAACCATGCCTTTAATCTAGCAGGGACTGAGGCAATTGCCAGCGACAACACTAAAGGCGGCCGCTTGTTTAAGGAAGCTTGGTTTTCAAACCACTCCTCCATCAACTGGCATATAGACCTCCCCCCTGCATACCAGGCACTAAGAAATTGGGAAGAGGAATGACGTGCGTGACATGAAGACAAACCACAAGAATTCACAAATTACCTCATTGCATCAAATCCAAGATTGCACCAGCACACAACCACTCTGCAATGTTGAACACAAGGAAGAAGAGCAACAACCATTTAAGATCCCTGGCATGAGAACACGGACAATGACCAGAGTTATGGCTACAACACATGGAGCTATAAACAATTCACTTTTAACAACAGATACCCAGAGACAAATACATCCCAAAAACGGATGCGCGACAACTCAAAGAAATACGGCAGACCTCAACAAACAGATCTGAGCGCGCTCCATGAGCAGAGTGCAGTCACCAACAGTATAAACGGAATCTCCCCACCCCAGCATCTCCATCCTGACGACGTTGGCAGTTGGCCAACGAAAGCTTGATTTTTCAGCAATAAAAACTGTTTTAGTTTTTAATTCTATTCCAGTGTTCATTTGTTTGTTAATTTTAACATGCCTGGGATTCGTATTTTTAATCTTATCAAGGAATAGATAGATAGATAGATAGATAGATAGATAGATAGATAGATAGATAGATAGATAGATAGATAGAGATAGATATAGATAGATATATATAGAGAGATAGATATAGAGATATATAGATATGGATATAAACTTTTATTATAAAGCTTTGTATAAAGGGCTATATTTGACCTGTTATTCCTATTATATTTGAGCTGCTTTTCAGATGCTTGCCCTATGTTACAGTTGCATTTCCTTCTTTGCTCCAACGGTTTTGGGGACAGATGTAACATGTAACATTCTGCAAAGCTAAATTTCAATATCTTTCAATAAATGTATGAACAACAATCTCAAGGTTTCTTTAAAAGGCTTCACAGTAGAGAGAAAGAATCCTGCTGCCAGTCACAAATGCTGTTTTTACGAGATTCATGACTGGCACAAATTGCATTATAAATTCAATTTCTCTACAAGTCAGCATAATCTGCATCTCCTTGGAGACTTCCAGTCCTGCATGGGGTGCTCCAATTTGCACGTTGATGAATTGCCATATGGCAGAGACATATGCCTGTAATAGTTTAATTTTCGCATTATGTGACTCCCCTTGTACCCAAACCAGCTGTACGGGAAGAAGGAGCACCCAGGAGATCATGCAAGACCTCTCAGAGAGCAGATGGGGAATACACTTCCAGCAAATAAATTTTTCAAAACATGTGCCAAATGAAACTAACTGCACAGCACGCCCAGTACAACCTCAAATTAAGGCTATGTATAAAAGGCAGTTCCATTTTATCCAGCAAATTGAACCTGTATTGTTCTGAAGCTAATCACAATACCCACATCTTTGACCTTAAACAGCTTCCCTGATCCATATTACATTCTTTTCTTTGGGCCCACATTCTTTTCTTTGTTTGCAGCTCAAAATGGCTGGGATACATTTTGAACCACCATAAAAGTCAAAAAGCAACAGAGGAGTGAAGATTTGGGAGACATTTGAAATGGGGAAGATGAAGACACAGAATGAATCATATCCATGTGCACATATATACCATAGACACATCCACCGAGGTTCTTAGTCATCCAGGCCACGTTTGTCCCAATGGTGAATTCAAATAGGCAACTGGACTTTCTTGATTTGATCTTAATCCTACGCACTTCCCACCAGCTAGTTAGAACCAAAGAAACTTCTTGGATGAGGAGTGAAATGTTGTCAAGAAAAATCAATAAAGTCCAGTTACCTTTTTTTGAAAGCATCTTCGGGAATACCATACACACAGACTTCACAATTCAGTCTGTAATTTGAACTAACACTAATAAACTTCACTATTCCTCTTGGTTTCATAGATGAAACAGAATAACAGTTGATGTCAGTATCAACCACACAGAGATATGGTAGCAGTGAAGAAAGGTGCCATGTCTCCTTGTAGTCTATGTCCAGTTAACAGTGATTTAGGATTTCAGTAAATGTCTTGAGCAAGTGTCTGTGTGTGTGTGTGTGTGTGTGTGTGTGTGTGTTTGTGAGTGAGAGAAACAGAGAGAACAAGAACCATGGGTTCAAGCAGGTACTGCTTTCCAAAGTCCATATTTGTAATTTAAGGCATTTAATGTAGAATATGTATAACACTGGTTGATTTTATATATACATCTAAAATGCCTTACCTTTCCATCTAGGTACTTAATTTCTTCTTTCACTTCTGCACCAACTTTGCTTTCAATACAGGATGATGCTCTTCTGAGAAATGTTGGCTTTGTAAAAAAAAAAACCATCAGCAATTAAACATGAATGAATTTGGGAAGAATAACTTATTTTAACAAAACCAATATCCAAAGGACAAGATATTTCCCTAAAAGGAGGTGGAGGAAATAAAGGCAATAAATCATAGGCAAACCTGATATAATACTAACACAGAAAAACTATTTCTTCTAGTGGCCAACACAGATTTTTTTTTCAGTTTGGATGGAATTTAAGTATGTTGGAAAACGTGATAATTCACGAGGACTCTTGTAAAAACAATCTCAAAAATAGAGCAAGATTATCCTAGTATTTATTGAACATACAAGAAAACAAGAAAAGCCTTCAAGAAAAAATATCTATTGTCTCTAAACAGATAAGAAAATCAAAGTAATAAATTAGCATGTATCAGCATTTCAAAAGACTGTATGCAAAAACTATAAAGTTTATCCACTTCAGACAAAAGCAATAAGAAATGGACACATCACGCCAGGTATGTTTATGGGAACTGTAAACAACTGCTGAGGGACACAGTGGCTTAGTGGGTTAGGATGCTGAGCTTGTTGATCAGAAGGTCGGCAGTTTGGCGGGTCAAATCCCAAGTGCCGCGTAGTAGAGTGAGCCCCTGTAACTCGTCCCAGCTTCTGCCAACCTAGCAGTTCGAAAGCACATAAAAATGCACGTAGAAAAATAGGAACCACTACGGTGGGAAGGTAACAGTGTTCCGTACACCTTTGGCATCTAGTCATGCCAGCCACATGACCACGGAGATGTCCTTGGACAAATGCTGGCTCTTCAGCTTTGAAATGGAGATGAGCACCAGCCCCTAGAGTCGGAAACGACTAGCACACATGTGCAGGGGAACCTTTACCTTTACCTTTAACCATCTGCTCTTTCAGGGCTAGTTTACCTATTATTACAGAGTAAACTTTTCTTTTTACCTGTTGGCCTCCTCTACTCACTGGACATGGAATTATTATTCCACAACAAGCATCTTAGTATTTATGGTCACAGTGTAAAAAAGCTAAAACAGCAGGAAAAATAAAATTCATCTTGAGGAACATTAACCTTGAAGAAAAATTCTCTGTTCATCCTAGGAGTATTTTGTTACCCACTCCAAATCAGAGAAGACCAAATGTAATAAGACATTTCCATACCACTGACAGGCAAAATTCTTTCACAAATTGTGAGATCAAATCACTGAGCCACAATTAACACTAGTTTAATGTAGGGATCGAGTCAATTTTGTTGAGCTAGTGGAAATCTATACTTATGGTAGGGCTGATAGCAAAGAAAGATAACAAGAGGGAAATCCTTTCTTTTTAAACTGGTGATAATCACCATGGCAGCCACTCATCAGAGATCCTACAAGATTCCAAATATATGGTGAATATCTGTAGCTCAGGTGTAAGATGAGGGGGAAGGTTCGTTCTCCAAGCTTGTAAGTTGGTTTACGAACGTTTCGTTACCAGGCTACTTCATGGAAGCCTGCAAGGAATTCCATCAGGAGACACATTGATCTACAACCAGCCTATGAACCCCTCAGAATCCAAATCAATCACACAGCCAACAGGAGACAGCACCAACCCACAACCAACCCACGCAAGCCCTCTCTCCCCTCTCTCAGCAGTTCACCTTCCAGTGACCCTGACGTGAGGTAATCTCCCCATCACAAGACCCCTCGCCAGCCTCTCACTGATGACTCACACCTGAACCACTGATTATTCACACCCTCCAATGACCTTGACCTGAAGTAACCTCCCCACAAGACCCACCACAAGCCTCTCTGATGATTCACATCTGACCCATCACAAGACCCTCATATGACACACCCACACCTGAAGCCCTTATAAACAGAAGAGCACTGACACAGACATTCCCTAAACGCCTCTGAAGATGTTACCTAGCCTGGTAACGAAACGTTCGGAAACCAACTCACAAGCTCAGAGAACGAGCCTTCACCCTCATTCCAAATATATCCATCATCCCAGGAAAGATGCTGATTTGACAATAGATGCATACGAAGGAAATATAACAGATGAAACCTTAGGGACCCTAACCTTTTTTTCAGTCTTCTCAAAGGTTGAAAGATTGCCTTCAGGTGTTTTCCTTCCATTTGCAGGGACACTCTGTGGCCTGGAGGCCTTCTTGAACCTCTGAGCCCTTTTACGGTCAACATTTTCCATCATCTGCAGAGACATTAAGCAACTAAATCACTTGAGATGATGAGAAACCCCCATTGATTTGACTTTTGAGGAAAAGAAGCTTCTCCCTTGGTTTGGGAGGGTGTTATTTTAAAGCAGAACTATAGAAACATTCTCTACATTTAAAGAGACTCTTTAATATTTGTATGTAAACATACCTGGATTTCCACATCAGTTAAGGGTGTGGAGTTTAAAATGACAGTATTTAGGCAGTTTGAAAATGCTGCATCTTCTGAAGTACCTGAGGTGGAAGAGCATCTGCCTAAAGGAATTCAAATATCGATAGGTTAAAATGCTTAGCGACTGACACAGCAAAGCACAGATCATTCAGAACCCATTTTTAAACCAATGCAGTCTGTTGCTGTTAGCTAGCAAAAGGAATCCATTCTTCAATTACTAGATGCCTTCTTTTTACACATATCTTACCTTTTACATACAAGGATGGAACCGCATTCTTGTTTATGCACAGGTTAGACACTGCTATGGGTGTGTTTCTTCCATGGTTTTGTTGCTGGTCAGAAGTGAACTGAGGGGAGGCCTTATAGCAAAGAAACATTTTTTTAACAAATAAAAACATTTTTGCACACACTTTTACTTGAAAAGTCTAGATGTAATAAAGCGTTGTCCACTTTCAATGAAAGCAAGACCGACACAAAATTAAGAACAGTAGTTATAGTAGCATTATTCAGTATACGTTCTCAAAGTCCCAGCCAGAATATTTAGTTCTTAAAGTCGTTTCCTAACTATTTTATCAGGTAGGGTAAAGCTGTTCTAATCATGCAGATATTGGGGGTTTTATAGACAATCAGAAGATATATTCCCAAACGGCAGACTTTCCCTCTATACTGAGGACCCAACAAACAGGTCCTAAAGACCTTTCCACAATAAGGCTGTGCCAGTCAGAAACTGGCACCATGCCCCTGAGGCTTATGTAGAGAGCTTCAGTTCTAGAGAACACGACACAAATACAGTTTGACCAGGTTTCCTCTGGATCTTCAAGACAGGTGAATCCATTCTCTAGAACTCTTGCCTTAACCTGCTTCTGCAGCTTAGACGTTCTGCCCTTTCCTGTCATCCGGGCATGGCGACACCACGGTGTCTTCACCCTATCCTCTCTCCCTCCTCAAGTGCCCAGAGAGGTTGCTCTGTCACCCAGCAGAAGGGCAGGCCGACGTTTCTCTCAGCTTCAATAAAAAACATGGTGAGGGAAGAGCCAACATTGGGATGGGGCACTTTTGTGCTCCCTGACTGGCCAGAGGAAGGGCACTGGTTGGCTCAAGGGGGGGGGGATGGTCTACAACAGAGGTTCCCCAACCTTTCGGGCACCAGGGACCGATTACAGGGAGAGAGGATTTTCCACGGACCAGAGGGGGCGTGGTTTTGTGTGCTGCCTGCATCCTGTGGATGGGGCTTTTCTTGTTTGTGCTGGCATGCTGTGGCCCGGTACTGGTCCATGGACCAGGGATTGGGGACCCCTGGTCTACAACAAGGAAGAAAGCAGGGGAGAACACTCATGCAACAGTGCAAAGATGCTGTGGAAATAGGAGTGATGAAGCCAATCAAGAAGTGCTTCAGTCAAAGAAGGGAAGCAGCAGGCAATAATCCTCCTAGTTTTCCTCCTCCTTTTGAATTTTTACCCATAGGTCTAGAAGCCAGCCACTTAGAAAAGCTTATGATACTCTCCAACCCTATTAGTATAGCAGGTAGTCCTCAACATACAGTACAACAATTCATGTAGTGACTGTTCAAAGTTACAATACTAAAAAAGTGACTTATGACCATTTTTCACTCTTACAACCATTGCAGCATTCCCCCTTGGTCATGTGATCAAAATTCAGATACTTGGCAACTGACTCATATCTATGACGGTTGCAGTGTCTGGGATCATGTGATCCCTTTTTGCAATCTCCTGACACGCAAAGTCTATTGGGAAGCCAGAGTCACTTAACAACCATATTACTAACTTAACAACTGCAGCAATTCACTTAACCACTTTGGCCAGAAATGTGGCAAAATTCACTTAACACCTGTCTCACTTAGCAACAGAAATGCTGGGCTCAGTAGTGGTCGTATGCTGAGGACTACCTAAACTATTCTCAAGATGTCCAAAATAAAAGTCAAAAACAGCTAGTTAATTAGAAGGGCCCAGGGCGATGGCATTCTGGCATTACGTTCAACATCTGCAGACAAGCCATCTTCGTACATGCAGCTGCTAATCAAAATAGTCTGAGCAGTAAGATCTTAAAGATGACGAGGTGCTCTATTTGTGTTTGAATGCAAAGAAAACTTCCCACACAGCTAAGGACCCCTAAAGTATCATATCTGGTGACAGCACAAAGAATTGCTCACTTTGGAACTCATCTCTCAAAAACATTTAACCTTGAATAGGTTTAGCTGAAAGGACAACAAAGCTGGCATTTGCTGTTCAGAGTTCAGACTCTGTTGAGCTTCTGGTTTTGACACTGCAGAGAACTCTTCCATGGCCTCATGGCCTTTGTCTTGGACTCAAGCTGCCCAAGCCAGACTAGCCCAAGAACATCAGTGTCTTATTGTTGGCATCGCTGAAAATGCATTTCCTCCCACAACACAAAACCAGGGTTACAGCTACTGAGAAAAATGCTTGGTTGCAAGTTTACAGCAAGCTATCAATCACTTCACCGCTGCAGGTTGCAAAATGCAAAAGGAAAGACAATTTTACATTCATTTACAAGTATCCCACCGTAAGAAACTCTGTAGTATTTTGAAAATAAGCAAATACATGACAGAAACTATAAACATGGAAGGGGAGAGGAGTAGTAATAGTTTATTTCATTTCCTATTCAGTTGAGGTAGAAATTATATTATTATTATTATTATTATTATTATTATTATTATTATTATTATTATTGTTGTTGTTGTTGTTGTTGTTGTTTTGTTGTTGTTGTTATTATTAGTATTAGTATTAGTATTGCTTTATTTTATTATTTGTTGAATTACTGGTGGCAATTCCGGATGCAGCACTCCTTGAATTTACAACCCTTAAACACTTGAACGGATCAACTGGAGTAGCAATGATGGGCTCGTGACATGTTTTCTGCCTGTGTTCAGGATTTCAAGGTTGTTTCCTAATTGCTTTGGAGTGACCATTGCATGGGAGAGGTGATAACCTGGGGATATGTCCTCAGGTTGTTCACAGACTAAGACATGAACAAACCTTAGACTGCTGCACTAGACTCACAAGCTATTACTTCGGACTGATTCTTTGCCTAGAGAAAATACACAAGCTTTATCTAAATTTCACTTGCTTGCTTGCTTGCTTGCTTGCTTGCTTGCTTGCTTGCTTCCTTCCTTCCTTCCTTCCTTCCTTCCTGCCTCAGTTTTCTTTAAACAAAGTTGCATGCTGCACAGAAATCTGGCAAAGGTGGCTACACAGAAATGCTAAAGGAAAAGGTCTATATGGGGAATCCACATTACTTTCTGAATTTGAAATGGTGCTTGATGAGGTGTCCTCTGACCAGAAGGGGTTAAACTCCTATTATTAAGCATTTTAGATGGGCTCCTTGTTCTTTGTTCTCCTCTTGCGGTTTTCTGTGACTCAGACCTCAGCAATGTTCTTCTGGTTGCCTAAAAGACATTAGAAGTAGTTACAAGAAGTTACCTTTTGTGGTCCCTGTTAGAAAAAGGTGCAACTAAGAAATAACAGTTCAGATAATAGAAGTCCATGATGACAATGGTGACCATCTATCTATATTGTGTTTTTAGAGTTCAGTGCCCTTAGCCAAACCCTGTAAGCTTTACAACTGGCAAAGTAAACATTCTACCCTAGAGCCCTCCAAGTATCCTGGGACTACAATTCCCAAAACTACCAGCCCGAGTGGCCTTTGTGAATTATAGCCCCAACACATCAGGGTGAATAAAAATAGCCCCTTCTATAGAAAACCATATTAAAGATGTTTGAACCAAGGCTAAGAGGGAAACAAGGAATCCTGATGAGGTCATAGAAGCAGCCAGATTCAAATTAAGATCTTGTTACACCTAGCTTAGTATATTAACCTTTGGACCACATCAGCTTTCATTTCATATGGGAATTTGAGCCTCTGCCTCCATAGTCCATTTACAATACAATGCAAATTGT
Source organism: Vipera ursinii (assembly GCF_947247035.1). NCBI lineage: Eukaryota > Metazoa > Chordata > Lepidosauria > Squamata > Viperidae > Vipera > Vipera ursinii. Next base: position 281,386,878 of record NC_139512.1, on the reverse strand, counting down.
GCCTGCTCCTTATATGTTGAAAACATTACTTTTTCCTCTCTTTTTTTTGTCCATCATCAAGATTACATGACCTACCTGGGCATTATCGTTATGAGCTAAATCATCAAATGATATTTTCCTTCTTACATGGACATCAATGAGACTCTTGTGGTTATCCTGCAATGTTCTCTCTTCTACAGACTCTTGGGAGAATGTCCCTCTCAAGATAGCTGCAGAAAGCTGGGGAGGAAATGCTTCATTAACAATAAAAATGGTTTAAATGAGTGAAATATAGCCAGCAGTGATTCTCAGTACACCTGAATTTGGAAAAACAAACAAACAAACAAAGCTAAGGCCACATGTGTAGCAGCCAACTCCTTGGTGAGAAAAGAAAAGGCTAGCTTCTTGTCCTGGCAGACATATGAAATAAATCCCAGCTTCTTAACTGCTCCAATACCACTAACGCCTCTGTAAGAATTGATATGCTGGTTAGATGGATTGCAAGGTCATTAGGGGGAGTTCTGAAGCTGGTCTGAACAGCATTGGACTAGAGAATAATCTGTTACCAATGGAATATTTTGCAAGATCCCTAGTGTTCACTTTGAAGCAAGCATGGGGAAGGGAGTCAAGGCATTAACCTCTAATAAAAGTCTTGTTTATAGTACCGGTGTTTCTGATCTTCTGTTAATAACATCCACTGCCCCATGTTTTCTCTGGGTTTCCATCTTCTGATGCTCAGAGATTCCAAATTCATCCTGGAGCTCCAGGTTCTGTTTGGTGAGTGCTTCCACTTGACTCTTTAGCCTGCGGTGGGCAGCTTGCCAGTGGATCTTGTTTCTCCTGAACTCCTCCTGTAGGCCTGCAATTTGCTTCTTCAACATCTGCCATTAGAAAGCAGAGATTGTTTTCAAGGGGAAAAAAAGAGAACAACTTATTTCTGATGGAAGATTAAGTAGAACAGAACAGAACAGAACAGAATAGAGCTGGAAGGTACCTTGGAGGTCTTCTAGTCCAGCCCCCTGCTCAAGCAGGAGAACCTATACCATCTCAGACAAGTGACTGTCTAATCCCTTCTTAAAAATCTCCGGTGATGGAGCAGCCACGATTTCCGGAGTATTTACATTAGACCTTAATCTTTGTCCATATCAGATGGAAAATTATGGATGATGAGGAAGGTGTCAAGCTGGGAGAAATTCTTATTTTAAAAAAAATAAACAAAGCCACTAATTTTGGGGACCATATTTTCCTCTCAAGTCATTTTGCTTTTCTCCTTTAAATCAAACTGCCATCGTGTCAAGGAAATTCCCTAATTATCTGTTCTATATTCTCATTTGAAAATGTGAACTGAGGATTCCAGTATAGTTACACGCAAAAAGATACCACCTACTCTTATTTGTTCAGACTCTTTCTCTTTTTCAATAGCTGGCACAGGCGTCTGACATTCTGGTTTTTCTCTGGAAAGTTTCCAAGTTTCTTGACTCTTACATTCTCCCAGGAGATGTGATGACTGAGCCCTGACAGCATCATACTGGCTGATTTGTCTTCTGCTGGGAAAAACACACACCCTAACTTTAGAAGTAAAATATCATATGATCAAGAAGACAAGCATTCAACAGTGGCTCCCCCGCCTTCATTTAATTGAGGATGGCTGGAACATGAATAAACTGGGTCAGCAATGCCAGGGACTTCCCCAGGACCTTTATCATCCATGCAAAATAAAATACAAGGGGGGAAAAAGACATCACAGCAAATACCAGAAAACTATCAGATCCCCTTTGATTTAAATAAAAATGTTCCAAGAAGAACATTTAAATGTCCAATCACCATTCACTGCTATTGTAATCAGGTATACACAGAAAGACAGACAAAGCTACCATCAACAGGCACATATAGATAAACAATATCTACACATAATCATTTACAAAATACATCTACAAGAGATACAGCTGAAAGCCAAAAAGGAAACAAAAAGACCCAAACACCTCCTCATTAGCAACCAACATCCAGATAAGCAGAGATTAACATTAGATTTACACTAGATTTACACTAGACCAGCCATCGAGAAGTAAACAATACCCCAATCAAGAAACTACCAAGCCAGACAAACAAGCTAACAATAAACAACAGCCTAGTCAGGGAGCGACCAAGATCACTCCCACCCACCTTGACAGGGCAAGCCACTAGGTATATAAAATGAGAACAAGCCTCACCTCCTTCTGGCACTGATGTTATTACCTAGTTTGTTACCTAAATGCTACTTAACAAAACGCTGCAAGAAAACAACCAAACTCAGAGAGCATCAAGGACCCACAGTTCAGTCCTGATCTACAAATATTCCCCTCCATCAGAGACAAAGCTGCATATCAATGAAATAAACAATATGTCAGGACCCACCCCAAACCACGTCTTATGAAGACAAAACTCTTGGAGCCAAATCTTAGTCCAAAAGGAATCTTTACTATGACATGCTTGGTTGTAGGAATACAAGACAGGACTTAATATTGTTCTACAAACTAAACCTTTATAAAGAGTTCCCGGTTCAACCCCCCCCCCTTAACCCCATTTGGTCAGTCCACTAGGTATATAAAATGAGAACAAGCCTCACCTCCTTCTGGCACTGATGTTATTACCTAGTTTGTTACCTAAATGCTACTTAACAAAACGCTGCAAGAAAACAACCAAACTCAGAGAGCATCAAGGACCCACAGTTCAGTCCTGATCTACAAATATTCCCCTCCATCAGAGACAAAGCTGCATATCAATGAAATAAACAATATGTCAGGACCCACCCCAAACCACGTCTTATGAAGACAAAACTCTTGGAGCCAAATCTTAGTCCAAAAGGAATCTTTACTATGACATGCTTGGTTGTAGGAATACAAGACAGGACTTAATATTGTTCTACAAACTAAACCTTTATAAAGAGTTCCCGGTTCAACCCCCCCCCCTTAACCCCATTTGGTCAGTCCCCCATCATTTACCTTATCATCCCTCTCGTGAGAAAAAGGAACTTAGGACCTTTTATGTTTATTGCTCTCTTCTGTGACACAAGCCAGATGCTCCTACCTAACCCCCCCTTTTGTTCCCCCAGTTCAAAAGGCTTCTCTTTTCCTTTGAAATGCCTAATACAGGCTCAACACACATTCGTTCCCTCCTCCTCGGGAGATGGCAGAATCCATGGAATAATGTTTTAAACATACATTTATGAATATGATATAAATGGATTCTGACACAATAATTTGGACACTCATGCTTGCCTTGACATTTAATTTGGCCTTGATCAACAACTCAGATAATTTTGGGGATTGGTGTATCACAAAAGAAATGTATAAAATTAGTAAATCCAATCTTTGGCTTACCCAGCCCTATCTATGCACACTGTAAATGGCTTTGCAGGATCTAAATAAAGATCTCGTCAACTGCTTTCAGATTTTTTCAAGTGGAGATACCAAGAAGTGAACCAGGGACAGCCTAAATGCCAAGAATATTTTCTGTCTTTGAATTACAGATCTTGCTAGATAGCTGGATCTCTAAATGGGAGGCTGTAAATGCTCAGTTCACGGCCTAAAGATATCTAATCAATAATTCTGAAATTACTCAATATTTGGAGTTGTCAGTCTGTTCTAACTCAACTTTCTAGATTAGCTGACTTTCAGGAAATGATTAAAAATTATTTCACTAGGCCTCAAATAACATTCTTGCGATCCAGAAGGTGAAATACAATCCAGCAATTTCTTCTTATTCATTGTTTAATTTTAAAGATATCTGCCTTTATCTCTCTCTACTCTGTTAAGTAAAACATAAGAACGTGTACTCAGATTTCACATAATCTCACATTAAACTCTTCTATTATTCTCCTTTAAGAATACACCTACTGTTTTCAACCCTTGCCATCTGATCCATTTGCTTAACAACAAACAGGCAAACAGATAAATATTTCAAATACTAATTTCAGAGTTAGAAATAGGTCTGATGAGATTTTAGTCAGGAGTGCAAATGTAGAACATTTTACAGTGTTTAACCTTTTCTCTTATTCTTCATTGTTTTCACCAGTATATTTTTATTGTTTCCTTGCTAGAACCAGTAACAGAAAAACAGAACAAAAGAGTTGGAAGGGATCTTAAAGGTTTTCTAATCCAACTCCCTACACAAGTAGATGTTATACAATTTCAGACAAATGGTTGGCCAATCTCTTTTATAAATTTATAAATATAAAGGTGCAAATACACGTGTGTGTTTAAATAGATATAGATATATACACACATATATACATACACACATGTATATACACAGACATATATAAACACATATACATGCCCGTGTTTCCCCGAAAATAAGTCTTTTTTTTCCTCCAAAAGAGGCATTAGGGCTTATTTTCATTTTTTTCCCCACTGTCCCACCAACAGCCCTGTCCAACAGAGCCTGCATATTTTTTTTAAATTTTAATTCCATTTATATCCCGCCCTTCTCCGAAGACTCAGGGTGGCTTACAAGCTTAGCAGTAGCCTTCATTCTCCTGCTTATTAGGGCTTTCACACACACCCCAAGCGGCATTTTTACAAAGTCAGCTTATTGCCCCCAACAATCTGGGTCCTCATTTTACCTACCTCGGAAGGATGGAAGGCTGAGTCAACCTTGAGCCTGGTGGGATGCGAACCTGCACTAATTGCAGGCAGCTGGTGTTACTTAAGGAGGCATTAGCCCACTGCTCCACCAAGGCTCCACCATAGCCAGTGGTGGCCCACTTATGCAGCTGTTTGCCGCCGCTCACATGCGTCACCCCCAGCCTCCATTTCATCGGCAGAGGCCTTCAGGAAAGGCCTCTACAGCCCAGAATAGAGCTCCGGGTTGATGAGCACGTCACCCCACTGCCTCCGTTTCACTAGCAGAGGCCTTTTCTGAAGGCTTCTGCCGGCAAAACAGAGGCCAGGGGTGATGTGTGTGAGCAATGGCAAGTGGCTGAAGAAGTGGGCTGGCAGCGGCCATGCGGGCTCCTGCTGGATGGGGCTGTTGGTGCTGCCACCATGAGGCGAGGCAGTTTGTCAGGGCACGGGAGGTCTGGCTTCGGCGGTCCTGAGGTAAGCAGGTGCAGAGCGCATGGGGCAGCTCCACCACCCAACCCCCGCCCTAGCTTGATTTTTACGCATGCACTCGTCCCACCTCATGCAACCAGATGGTGGGATGGAATAGGCAGGGTCTTAACTAGGGCTTATTTGTGGGGTAGGATTTATATAAGGCACACATGTAAAAATAAAGCTAGGGCTTATTTTGAGAATAAGGTTTTATTTTCGGGGAAACACGGTACACACACACATACACACATATATGTATATGTATATGTACTGTATGTATATATATGGAGAGACACAGAGAGAGAGATTTATACTTTTATCCTAAATAAATCTTTCTAAGTTCCTTACCTGAGAAAATCCATTGCTTTTGCTTGCTCGTCTTTCATTTGAGCTAACAGAGAGGTTTCTCTGTGGCTGACAGGATCCTCCCAATTGTGTTCTTCTGGCTTGGCTATTTGTCTCTTTGGAGCTTGCTCTAGAAAGAATTTCTTGTCATTATACCGCTATTACTGTGTATTATTAACAAGATAGTCAAGTAAGGTCATGGAAGTAACATGAAACCCTTTTCATTCCCCATGCCAGCTGGGGAATTTGGGGAATTGAAATCCACACCTGTTAAAGTTGAGAAAAATGACCAAAAGATATTACATGGGGGGGGGGGGAAGTGAAATTCTGGTTCAGTGCATATAACATATTAAGCTCACATGTGATTTATGGATTGAACTGGCAGCAGGGGTGAAATAAAGCTCTCTGGGTCCCAAAACAAACCTCTTAGATAGAGCAGGTGATTACACTCTACAAAGCAGAACTGAAGTTGTATTTAGGATGTGCAGACACAAACTTCTCTGACAGGCTTAGGGACTTTCAGTGGTACTGGCAAGTCGTATCAGTATTAGGAGTGTCAGAATTAGGCTGCCAAAAAAAGAGGGGGATGGGGGGGTGGCAACTAGATTTCTGTGTCTCTTTACTGCCATCTAGTGTTCACCTTATTCATGGGACCAAGCCATGGAAATGAATTTCTCATCAAATTCCATCATGATTTTAAAAGCCACTAAGCAAGAAATTGTCAAACTCTCACGATCAAAGTCTTCAGGGAATTTCAGAAAAGGTTTCAACAAACACAGTGGATTTTTAATACATTATAAATGTTAATTGGTAAGATATTTGTAATTGGTATCATACGTAACCTGCATCTGCATAATCAATTTATCTTCCCCTTAATTTCCTGCCCTGCCACAAAATTGCAGTTCAATGAAAGTCACCCAATTCTGAATCAACTTTCAGAGGAACGGTAGTCTAAATGTTATTTTGATGGTTCTTCTTATCCAAGCTTTCTTAAAATTGAAGGGAACATGTTGACTTAACCTTAATCCTCCAGTTCATTCAATATAAACCTTTATCTAACAGAGTATAGGTGAGAAGTATGAAGCTCAGTGAAAATCAGCAAAAATATGCAATGCTTAAACTCTGAAAAGTTTAATCCATTTTATTAAGGAAGTTATATGCTTAGACAGAAGGACTCACTCCCTGAGCATCCTCCCCTCACTACATAGTGGGGAGAAAGGAGAGTGGAAGTAACTTTATTTTTTATTTTTATTTTATTTTATTTTAATCCCATTTATATCCCGCCCTTCTCCGAAGACTCAGGGCAGCTTACATCTAAGCACAAATCAAATGTGCTTAGCAATAGCCTTCATTCTATGTATATGCCTGCTTATTAGGGCTCCCCCCCCAGCGGCATTATTACAAAGTCAACTTATTGCCCCCAACAATCTGGGTCCTCATTTTACCTACCTCGGAAGGATGGAAGGCTGAGTCAACCTTGAGCCTGGTGGGATGCGAACCTGCACTAATTGCAGGCAGCTGGTGTTACTTAAGGAGGCATTAGCCCACTGCTCCACCAAGGCTCTTCAAACTTTATCCCCCCCCCCAGGAAACAATTTAATTATCAATCTTGCAAAGAAAAGAAAAGACAAAGAGAGAAACCAAGAGAATTCTCTTTCTATCTTTCCTCTTGTCCTTATTGGTTAATAGAATAAAAGGTACAAAGAATTAGTGCATCCAGAGCTGCATCGCAAACAATTATAAACCATTCACAACAAATCCCTCTCCTGTGGTAGGACACAATGAAGCACCTTATGCTGGAAGCTCTAAGCAGATGGAATTCAGCTCGTTTTTATTTTTATTTTTTAAAGTCCTCTCTGATTTTCTTGATGAAAATCAGAGTATATAGTTTAATCTCTCCTTTAAGGATCATCAAGTTTAGCTACTAGACTAGACTCAGAGTTGGTGCATTCACTGGGCAAAGTTACAGGTTGCCTCTCCAAAAAGTACACCAAGCTGGTAGGAATAGCCAACACTCCAGAAGACAGGCTTAAGATACAGGAGGATCTGGACAGACTCGAACACTGGCTGCTATCTAGCAAAATGAAATTCAGTGGTGAAAAAAGTAAGGTTCTACATTTAGGCAAGAAAAACCAAATGTACAGGTATAGTATAGGGGGTACCTTACTCCAGTGTTTTTCAACCTTTTTTGGGCAAAGGCACACTTGTTTCATGAAAAAAATCACGAGGCACTCCACTGTTTTCCGCACCATTGGACCTCCCCACGGTCGCTACACGAATGGTCGTAAGTCGAGGATGGCCTGTGTTCTCAAGGGGTTGGACTAGATGACCTCCAAGGTCCCTTCCAACTTCTTCTTCTTCTTCTTCTTCTTCTTCTTCTTCTTCTTCTTCTTCTTATTATTATTATTATTATTATTATTATTATTATTATTATTATTATTATCCTCTTTATTTTATTTTATTTTATTTTGGGGCTTTTGTTTGTTTTTGCTGTGAAGGAAAAGGAAAGCTTGCATTTCTTTTTAATTTATCTTTCTGTATTTTCTTTTTTCTCTTCTTTCTTCCTTCCTTCCCTCTCTTCCCTCCCTCTCTTTTCTTTCTTTATCTTCCTTCCTTCCTTTCTCTCTCCCACTTTCTTTCCCTCCCTCTCTCAATTTCTTGCTTTCTACTTGTTGTGGAAACTGGAAGCTACTTGCATTTCATTTTAATTTTTCTTCCTGCTTTTTTTCCTTCCTTCCTTCCTTCCTCCCTTCCTCTCTCTTTCTTTTCTATTCTCCTTTTTTTCTTTCTCCCTCCCTTTTCCCCTTCCCCCTTTTTCCCTTCCTTTTTTCTTTCTTTCTCACCTTTACCATCAAAAGCACTTCACTCCAGAGGGGGGGGGAGAAACCCCAAAGGTTTTTAATTGCTTTGGTCCAAAGGACATTTTATTATGCAATGTATCAAAAGGACAGGTTAAAAAAAAATCAGCCATGTAATTTTTCAGACGCAAGCGAAGCCTCCAAGAGCGAAGCGGTCAGATCCCTCTATTTTGGGCTGGGGCAAGGGGTCGCGGCGAGCAAAGAAAGCAGAGCCAGGCAGCCGACCAGGCGGGAGTCTCACATCCTCAGCCGCGCGGGGAGTAAGGAGTAAGCGGCGCGTGCTGGGGAAGAACAGCTTTTTCGAACGTTGCAGGCAACCAACCACGCGACAGCTCAGGCGAGCCGGGCTGGCCGCCCGTCCGTCCTCTTCCGATAAGCGAGCCGGTCGCCTCTCCCCAGCTTCTCTCTCTTCAGCAAGAGACCCTCCGAAGCCAGAGAAGGGGGTGGAGCTACGCTGCCGTGGAGCCCTGGTGCCTAGAGAGGTCGAGCCCACTTCTTTTCCCAGGCTTTTGCTTCCAGCGAAGTAGGGCCGTCAGCTTAGCCAAGGCTCCGGTGCCCAGCGCTCCCCGCCAGAGAGTCTTGCAGCGCCGCTCTGCCCGCGGCTGTTCCTCCTCCTCCTCCTCCTCCTCCTCCTCTCACCGCTGTCTCCTAGGTCAGTGTTTTTTCAATTTTTCCCACGGCACACCAGGCAACATCTCGCGGCACACTAGTGTGCCGCGGAACAGTGGTTGAAAAACACTGCCTTACTCAATAGTAGTAACTGTGAGAGGGATCTCAGAGTCTTAGTAGACAATCACTTCAATATGAGCCAGCAGTGTGCTGCAGCTGCCAAAAAAGCCAACACAGTGCTAGGCTGCATTAACAGAGGGATAGAATCAAGATCACGTGAAGTACTAATACCACTTTACAATGCCTTGGTAAGGCCACACCTGGAATACTGCATCCAGTTTTGGTTACCACGATGTAAAAAAGATGTTGAGACTCTAGAAAGGGTACAGAGAAGGGCAACAAAGATGATTGGGGGACTGGAGGCTAAAACATATAGGGAACAGGTGCTGGAATTGGGTATGTGTAGTTTAACGAAGAGAAGGGTGAGGGGTGACATGATAGCAGTGTTCCAATATCTCAGGGGCTGCCACAAAGAAGAGGGAGTCAAGCTATTCTCCAAAGCACCTGAAAGCAGGACAAGAAGCAATGGATGGAAACTAATGAAGGAGAGAAGCAACCTAGAACTAAGGAGAAACTTCCTGACAGTTAGAACAATTAACCAGTGGAACAACCTGCTTCCAGAAGTTGTGAATGTTTGTCCGAAATGGTATAGGGTTTCCTGCCTGAGCAGGGGGTTGGACTAGATGACCTCCAAGGTCCCTTCCAACTTCTTATTCTTATTCTTTTTATTCTTATTCTTATTATTCTTATTATTCCTCTCTGACTTCTATAAGGAAGATAAGAATAATGCACAAGAAAAAAGTAACAGCAAGGAGAATCTCCCTGGTAACATCAAATCAGAAGGCCCAGATGATCTCCAACTTTATCTTCTGCAATGAACTCTGAACATGTGCTGAAACCTCTTATTCAGGGAAAGATTATGTAACTAGCTAAATTAATCTAACTGATTTATTGGAAATTTTGTGCTGATTTTTCCTTCTTTCCTTTTATGCCTAATAAACTCCTTTTTATACCAAGAAATTTGGCTTCATCTCTTCATTCAAAGAAATTAAACACTGGAATTTTTCATTAAAACCCTTCTCACGTACGAAGACTGTGTAAAGACCCAAGGCTACCCCCTTGTGAAGATGGGACTGGCCTAAGTTCTTCTAAGTTCTGTCCTCTGGTTCTTTGGGACAAGAAGATTCAAAGCTCACTTACCCCACCTCGGTTTTCCTGAAGCTAAACTGAAGGTAAATGTTCTTCAGAAAAAAGGCTGAGACCTTCCCAGTCTCACAGATTAGAGGAGATTATGTTAGGAAGCGCTGCCTGAATGGTGGCCACCTAGTTTAATAACCTTCTACCAACATTAACCGTCAGTATAAAGCAGGGTGCCTCAAACTCAGCAACTTTGTTCTGTGTGGACTTCAGCTCCCAGAGTTCCTCAGCCTGCATCCTATAGGATGACTGTATTATAGAATATATCTTTTTCAAATTACCTTGAGTGCCTTTCTTATCTTCTGGATTTGCTTTGCTCTTGAAAACAGGGAAGAGGCGAGCCACAAGATCATTTCTCAGAGAAGGCGCCTGCCAATTTAGTTCTCCGCCATAATTGCTTCCAATACTCTTGATCAGTATTTCAGGTTCTCTTTGGTCTCTTGTGGCTTCCTGGGGATGAAAAGGAGACGCCATACGGGAGGAAGAAGGCTTTTCATATTTCAAGCAGCCATCTCTGGGACTGGATTCACTGCTGCTGCTGCTGCTGCTTGTGGTCTGCGGGGTTTCCTTTTGGCTCCTGAGCTCCTGAGCACTGAGTTTCTTGGGGAACAATTTTCCACAGCTTTTTAAGACATAATCTTCAGCTTCACTGGGCTCATCTGTGGCATAATCGCCATCGGAGAGTTCCCCACCCTTGCCTATGCCGGATGCTCTATGGAGCCCACATCTTGTGAGATAGGGAGGACAAAGCAAATCGTTGTCAGTAGATATGCAGAATGAATCACTCAAAGAGGATTTTCCATTCCATCCCTTTCCAGCGTTTGCACTGTCGTGGTGCTTCATTTGTGATTTAGCAGGTGTCAACCCTGGATTTTTCCCTGGTTTCGTTGTAACATTTATGATTTGATCATTGATTTTCTTAAATCCAGGGTTCCTTTCTAGTTTGCTATCTGAACATTCATCTGCTTCAACATAACATTTATTTTTGCCCTGCCCAATCCTTTGTGTACCTTGAATAATCTGGAATTCGGAACTATGGTCCTCTGGATTGGGCTGTTTCCATTTTATGTTCTGAAAGTCAGAAACATCCAGTGAAGGATTCCTTGACTTTCCTGTTACCTGTGATACATCACCATCTAAATCTTCCATAAGCCATATTGGAACCTTAGAAATGGTGGATCCACTGAAAAATATACCAGAATGTTCTTTGGAATCAGGAGAAGAAGAGTCATTTTTTTCATCCATTTGTGCCTTAACTTCACTTAGTTGTTCATGCCACTGCTGTGAACCTTTGGACCAATTAAATGGCAGTTCAGATTCTTTTTCACTTACCATCTCTTCATCATCATAATCAGGGTTACTTTCCTTTCTGCTTTCTGACCTCGGTTCATATTTATTATTCTGACATTTTACAACATCATTGGAAATAAAACAATCTGTACTTTTATCATCTGGGAACATAACCTTCCTTTCTAATTGCAGGCATTTTCCCAGTTGTTTTCCTATTTTCCATTGATCAGGAGATGAGCGATTATGCTGATCAAAGCTGACTCTTCCGAGTAGTTTGGTAGGGCTCTTGGCAAGACTTTCTCTATTAGTTTCATGCTTTACAATGCATTCTGAATATTCCAGAAATGAGTCTGGATCCATCATCTCTGCGTCACTTGAATTCTGCAAGTAATAGGGCAATATAAATAATGCAATGATAGATAAGCCAACATTTTAGCTAGTACTAATCATTATTAAAACATGCAATCTTAAAGAGAGAAAAATCTGATTCCAGAATGAACAGCTCATCTCCTTTTCATTTATTCATTTATGTTTTGCATCTAAAACTTTACTTCTAGATATAGGTTGCTATTGAATGCCCCAATATTTTTCCCTTTCTTATTTTTCTTCTCCGAAAGCAAATGACAAACATGTACACACATCATGTAGTCTCTTTCTGAGTAACCAGCATAATACAAACAACAGAAAATGGAGTATCAAACATTAAATCAAAGAAATTAAAGGTATGAGAGAAATTTAAACAGAAATTTAGCTAAATCTGAGCTAACTAAGAACATTCATAATGTCTTTCCATACCTTTCCATCTTGGCAAACCATTCTTGATTCCATCATACTCATCCACTAATCCTGTTCTTTGAACTTCTCACCTCTCTCTCTCTCTCTCTCTTTTTTGGATCTCATCAGTGACATCCATATGACTTTTCCCATTTTTCCCCCTTTCTCTAGCCCCATTCACTTTTTCTTCTGTAATTTGATTCATATTCATTCCGACTATATGATTAAATTACCTAAGCATACTTCTTTCATACTAGCCATGTATTTGTATTCAACCCATGTTCTTTTAGCAGTCATTCATTCTTGCACCTCTCTTTGTTTTACCACATATGTCTTAAGTACCCCATTTAGAAAGCATCAGCTTGTTTTTAAAATATTTCTCCTCTCATACGTTCATTTCCATATACCAAAGTAGGCTACTTCTAGGCTATTATTTTCAGCTCTCTCAGGAATCATTCCTTACAGTAGACCATGTGCCACCTAGCTACCAGCATTTACCTGTCTTAAAATGTTTCTACTGATTATCCTATCATTAGTAGACATCCTACAAAGAGTCAAATCTTAATCTTAGATACTTATGATTTTCAGATCCACACTTCTTTTGCCTCTTGCAATCTAACATTTGTCCGCAACTTCAAACCTACACACTCTTCACTATTTTTCTCATGTTCATAAATTTCTCAATGAAATTCTGAAGAATAAGCATCTGGCTGGCACATTGCCCATGTGGAATAAAGTCTCACTGCATTTCCCAGATTTTGCTAATTGCCTCCGCTTAAAACCTTTAAAGTTTGCCTTTCTCAGACATCCTTACTAGTCTTATCCCCCTGAGTTTTTGTTTGTTTGCATTCATTCTTACTACTTTTACTGCTGTATATTTATATATAAACTTCACACCATCACTCCATAATTAAATCACATGTGTGTTTCAACATTGCACCATCTGTACCTAAAGTCTCACAATTTTTCATCATTGTCACAGCATTTGTTGTTGTTGTTGTTAGCTGTGAAGTCGTGTCCGACCCATCGCGACCCTATGGACAACGTTCCTCCAGGCCTTCCTGTCCTCTACCATCTTCTGGAGTCCATTTAAGCTCACGCCTACTGCTTCAGTGACTCCATCCAGCCACCTCATTCTCTGTCGTCCCCTTCTTCTATTGCCCTCAATCTTTTCCAGCATTAGGCTCTTCTCCAGTGAGTCCTTCCTTCTCATTAGGTGGCCAAAGTATTTGAGTTTTAGCTTCCGGATCTGGCCTTCTAAAGAGCAGTCAGGGTTGATCTCCTCTAGGACTGACCAGTTTGATCGCCTTGCAGTCCAAGGGACTCACAGGAGTCTTCTCCAGCACCATAGTTCAAAGGCCTTAATTCTTTGGCGCTCAGCCTTTTTTATGGTCCAGCTTTCACTGCCATCCATTGCAACTGGGAAGACCATAGCCTTGACTATACGCACTTTTGTTGACAGGGTGATGTCTCTGCTTTTTAGTGTGCTGTCTAGATTTGTCATGGCTTTCCTCCCGAAGACCAAGGGTCTTTTAATTTCTTGGCCACAGTCCCCATCTGCAGTGATCTTGGAGCCCAGGAAAATAAAATCTGTCACTACCTCCATTGCTTCCCCATCTATTTGCCAGGAATTGAGAGGGCCGGATGCCATGATCTTGGTTTTCTTAATGTTAAGTTTCAACCCAACTTTTGCACTCTCCTTCGTCACCCGCAACAAGAGGCTCTTTAGTTCACTTTCTGCCATTAGAGTGGTATCATCTGCCTCACAGCATTTACCATCCTTTTTTCTTTGACACTATCATTTGTTTCCATTCTATATTCTTCATAACAATGCTACTCCTATACATATTTAACAAACAATTCTTCTGGAATTCAGTGCTTTTATTTTTAATCCCATTCTCTCGGCCAACAGCTCCTTGTTTAGTTCTTTTCATCCATTCCCATGTTATCCAACAAAATAATTCTGCATTTTTTCTGCCTCTGTTCTTATAGCTAGGGATTTTCAAATGAAGTCCCACTATATTTTTCTTCTGTTTTGATCAATATGCTTGACATTCTATAGAGAGATCATTTTCCCTTCTTTCCTTGTCACCCAAAGACCTTAATTTGAAGGATCCATTAACTCCTTTCTTTATAATAGGAAGTGCAGGTCACTTTGGATAGTAAGATATAAATTAAATAAATAAAATGTTTTATATTAGTACAGAGGGTCACTAAGCAGGAAAATTATTATTTATTCAGCAGCGAGATACAAGATGTTTTGGTAAAGTAAACAGTATTTGGTCTATAACAATTAAGAAAACACAGTTCATTTTCCAACTATTAAATTCTCCACAGCATTTTTCCCCACCCAGCTCATGGTACCTGGTATTGGATCTCAGTTCTTGAAGAATCTACTTTCAGTTCTTCAAGGGATTTTTCCATGTTTTTCTCTCTTTTGCCAACTCCAGCTCTGATAGATCTAGGACAGGAATAACAAAGCATATCTGAACAAAATGAATGGTCAATTTGCTGATTCCCAATTAACTGCAGGAAGGAATGTTATGCTCTTCTCTGCCATCTTGGTGCAGATGGCATGCGTGGTGGTGCAGTGGTTAGAATGCAGTACTGCAGGCTACTTCTGCTGACCGCCTGCAGTTTGGCAGTTCGATTCTCACCAGCTCAAGGTTGACTCAGACCTTCCATCTTTCTGAGGTCAGTAAAATGAGGACCCAGATTGTTGAGGGCAATATGCTGACTCTGTAAAACCGCTTAGAGAGGGCTGTAAAGTACTGTGAAGTGGTATATAAGCCTAAGTTCAATTGCCATCTTCTCCCATCTCCAGAAAGGAGGTCCAAAAAGGAGTTAGGGAATAAAGACCTCATCTAGTAGACCAAATTATGCCTATAGACAAGACATTCCCCACTCATGCTTTATGGGAACCCTCAAGAAGCAAGCTTATTTTGTTCCTCCCAGTTAATTAATTAATTAATTTAGTATATTTTATATGGCCACCCATCTCCCACAAAGTGACTCTGGGTGGCATACAACCAGTTGTCAGACATAACAGGGCAAAGGTGCTATATTAGGCCTGCACTTGAATAACCTATGGTGTTATACATTTATAAACATTTAACCTAAAATTAATTATTTGCATGCTTTAGATGCAATTACGCCAACTCTACTTACAACAATTATAAAGATAACAGGCATGCCTCCTAACTCTTAAAGGACAACTTCTTCATCTTTTTCTTTGACAAGAGCATGCATCACACATTCTAAAACATTAAGCTCCATTTTATACCTGTGCTTAAGATTTGCGCATAAGCTCTCACCTGTCATCTACAATTTGAGTCTTCACATTTGTCCCTGATCTTGAGGGAGACAAAGGAATGTTCGCCTCAATTGATTGCTCTTCCCTTTCTTCTGTAATACTTGGCAAGCATTCAGGCCAAAATTCTTCAATAAAGAAGCAAAAAGAACAAGATGTAAGTTGTTTTTTATAAAGAAGTGGCAGTGGAAAGAGTGAAATTATAAGTTGCATGGCTTTAAAAGGGGGAAAGGCTAAATAAAAACCTTCTTTTCCTTTAGCAATTGCAAAGATTTAATTAAGCAGGAAATTCTAGCATCAGCACCTATTCTGATTGGAGCAGTTACAGATGAATGGCAAGGTTGGCATCTAGAGAGATTCCCTCTCCTTCTTTGACATGTGAATGATGCTCAAAAGAGCAATTGTTCCACATAGGTTCTGTGCTTTCTCTGCTCTGGTTAAATGCCTTAGGCAAAAAAAACCATGTACTATTTAAGGGAGCACTCACAATCATCGAAAAACAGTTCACAGATGTTTCTATTGCACAAAGATTTCCACAAATTTGAACCCATTATTTGCTTTACTGGGGGGGGGGGAAATTCCCACAAAGATCTTTCTCCAAAATGCATGCTTGCAACTGTACTCACAATACTACTACGGTACTAAGGAATTTCAAATCTTGTAAGACATTATGACAAGTGCCTCAATTTGAATGGTGATGTCGAAAAGTAATGTAATGTTGTAGTTTTCTAATGCGTATAATAAAAGTTCTGTATCTCCAAGCTTCTGTCATTGATAACCAAACAGAGGTTTATTTCCAAATTGCCCTCGTATAAAATAAGACTTGCTTACCTCGGATTTCACCGTTTTTCTGTTCTTCAAGAATATGTCTAGAAGCATTTTCTGTGTTGGTCTCATAGCTCTGAGGTAATGAGTCCATGTTTGTTTCTATATGTATATAAAATATTCACACTAAAAATAAAATAACCAGAAATAGCTGTGGTAATATTCTGAATGTATTTGGGATCTTTCCAATTTACAGAAGTTATACATGGGGAAAACTGGGTTTAACTACATGGCTGGCTCCAGTCTTGGGGTTTTATTTAGCATTATATGCAGGCCCTACTCAAGTATATACTATGCATCAACAGATTGATTGATAGGATATGTCATCCAACACCCTTACTACATTGATATATTTTCACTAATTTCCCAAAATTTGCCCACATGACCAAATAATACCAGCATAAAGAGCTCCTTATTACTGTTATCTTTTAACCGGCTACCTCTGACACACCATATTTCCTTACCTATGTCTCAAATAACAAAGCATCAACACCAAGAAATGGACAGATGTGATTTACCTATAAAAAGATTTTTTATCACTGTTACTTGAACAATCCACAATAGTCTGGGTATTCCTAATACTAAAACATAATGAATAGTTCAAAAATCACTTTAAACCTAAATTAAAGGAATGCATTTATTTTGTATTTTATGAGAAACAACCCACAGTATGGCACCATTGTTCAACATGATACCACGGAGGAGATGAGAAGGAGGCAGAAATACTTGTGGCATCCTGGCCAAATTGTGCCAAAATAACAGATATTATCCTTACTGTTAAATGGGAGCAGAACGGCCAATATAGGTACCATTGAGGCTGATTAGCTGGTAACTTAATGTACATGGCACACGGAACACTTTGCCTTGGAATGTAAGAGGAATAAGCAGTAATGAGCATGAATTAATGAATGAAATAAAAAGATAGATATTGTGTATTTGTGAAACTAGGAGAACAAGGAAGGCTATATTGTAATCGCTATGAAAGAATATAGTATGATCTTGTGGGGTGGAGATGATGAGTTCACGCTGGAAAATGAAGGTTTAAGTTTAATGAAAAGGGAAAAATGTGCTTTCCCCATTTGTTGAAGAAAGGCCATATTTTTATAAGCCAGGTATGATTAAAATTTGATTTATGAATTGCTATTGCACTGAATTTGCAAAGAATCTTCCAGAGGAGGTTGAGCAGTCAAGAAATCAGTGGAGCCTCCTGAAGGGGATAGAACTGTAGCAAGGAGGGAAGGCATATAAGAATCTGAAGAGATGGGAAGAATAAATAAGTGTGTGCTGTTGTTCTCAACTAATAGCAATTTTCTGCATATGGGAAAAAGGGCATCTAAGAAGGATATGTAGGCCTTTGAATTCAAAATCAAAATGCTGCTTCACAAGGGCGCGATTTTCTAGCAGGAACTGTCCACAAATCCTTAGAACATCTGCTTTTTTTCCCCTGGAACTCTGAGACTTCCTTCCTCAGCTGTCCTGAAAACCTAAGAAAACAGGGGCATTGTTGGGGCATAAAAAAGTTCATTAACTTTTTTGACACCCCTTCTCTTCCAGGCAAGAAAATATATTGGTTACCGGTTGCCCTCCGGGTGAGATTTAAAGTGTTGGTACTTACCTTTAAAGCCCTACATGGCCTAGGCCCGGGATATTTGCAGGACCGTCTACTGCCGGAAACGACTTCCCATCACCTGTAAACCGCCCTGAGTCCCTTTGGGAGAAGGGCGGTATATAAATCTCAATAAATTAAATTAAATTAAATCACCCAGTGCGCTCACACAGAGAGGGCCTCCTCAGGGTGCCGTCGGCTAGACAATGTCGGCTGGCGACCCCCAGGGGGAGGGCCTTCTCTGACGGAGCACCAGCCCTGTGGAACCAACTTCCCCTTGAGCTCCAGATGGCCCCGGATCTCCGGTCCTTTCGCCGCGGCCTTAAAACATTTCTTTTCCATCAGGCTGACCTGGACTGACAGGGATTTTTAAAATGTTTCTAACTTATTATTGGGGCTGCTAGTTTAATTCTTTTTTTAAACTTTTGTATTATTGTATTTTTATTGTTGTTAGCCGCCCTGAGTCCTTCGGGAGATAGGGCGGCATATAAGTCCCAAAAATAAATAAATAAATAAATATAGGTTTTTTTTAAAAAAAAAACTACAGAGAAATGTTGTGCACATACCCACTCAACCTTTTGCTTGAGTATCTGTAATTCATAACATTTTTCAAGAAAATGAAACTTTACACATAGAGCAAAAAGCCAAAGGCAAATAAATAATTAAAAATACAGAAATACCTTCTTCTTTAGGTGTCTACACTCTGTTATACCATTCCCATCTTGCTTGAGTAACTGAGTGATAATGAATGTAACTTACTTTAGACAGAGAAGAATCTTACCTATTCCTTGAGATATATGGCTTCTTGAGTTCTCAAGAGGGAAACTGCAGCAGCAGAACTGGAATTTCCCAACCTTTCACAGCAGGAAGAAATCCAGCTGCAGTTGGTGGCATAGAAAGTCAGGGGGAAATGCAGCTGACCAAGTTTCTGAAAGGCTCAACATCCAGAAAGATTGAAGCATGACCTAGATCCTCAGGTATAGCAACTTCTCATCCAAACATGCAACTATTGTCAGAATTATTGAGTATATTGACATACAAAGCCCTACATGGCATGGGTCCGGACTACCTGCGGGAGCACCTTCTGCCAATGTCAGCGCCCCACCGCCCTGTGCGCTCCCACAGAGAGGGCCTCCTCAGGGTGCCACCGCTCAAGGAATGTCGGCTGGTGGCCCCCAGGGGGAGGGCATTCTCAGTGGGTGCGCCAGCCCTCTGGAACAGCTTGCCAACCGAAATCCGGATGGCCCCCGACCTCCGCACCTTCCGGCGAGAATTAAAAACTTACCTGTTCCAGCAGTCCGGCCTGGCCTGATAGCTCTTATTGGGGTCCCAGTTTGTATTTTACTAGTGTTTGTTTTTCATTACGGTTCATTCTGTATGCCTATCTTATTCTGTACACCGCCCTGAGTCCCTCGGGAGAAGGGCGGTTTATAAAAACAAATAAATAAATAAATAAATAAATAAAATAAACTGTTTAATGAAAAGGCCACCAGTGCTATTTCCTGATGATAGTTGCTCCTTGTGGTCACTTGTTCCAGGAGGTAATATTTTCCCCAAGGAATCTTTTGAAATCCAGGGAAATGGACATTTTTTTTATTCTCCAAGCTATCGGTTTGCATTTCCCATTTCTCAAAACATTTATTAAGAATAGATAATCAGTAGACTTGAGATTTCCATGCCACCCATCTCACCAAGATCAAGGGAATTATTCTGAAGTCGTCACTTCTTGAAGCACTTTTGAAGACTCTCAACAGTTCTGAGTGGCCTTCAATAATCAAAGAAAGAAATTATGCTATAAATCAATAAATCATAAAAAGTGACAGTATGCTAAAAGACAGCATGCTAAAGCAAAGAATCAAATAATGAAACAGAAATCAATCGATGAAAAAGAAAACCACCCCAAAGAAGTTATGTTATTACTTTCAAGAAGTAAGCTGTTTGTATGAGGATTAAAATAACATTTTTTTCCACAGCTTTTTTCGCAAGCATCTCAGAGCCATAGAAGATTTCTCTGAAATATGCAGACATGGGGTCATTGTCTCAGGCTGCTATCTAGAAATGCATTTCTACAAAGCAAGCACGCTTCTCTGGTAACTGTGGGTCTACACGCTGAGCAAACAGATGCTGTTAGAGGGCACTGTGTTCATAGATTATAAATCCCTGCAGTACCACACAAGTACTTGCCAATCAGAGACAGCTTTATTTGCAGCCCTGGTCTAAGCATGCACTACAATTTAGGAGTTCAGCTGAAACAGATGGGTGGTTTCTAAAATTCAAAAGCCAACTTTCCTAGGTAGTCTCTGAAAGTGTGAGCCATCAACCCAGAAAGCCGCAGTGTAATCGTTTCACTTTAGCATGTAGTTTGAACAAGATTTATCGTTTGGAATATGAATACACCCAATTAACCAGGAACGATCAGCTTTGGGTCACAGTGAGAAAAGCTAGGCGACCCTGTTATCTTCAGCCACTGCGCTCATCCTGTTCGCAGTCATTCTTCTGCGCTCATCCTTTGGATCCAAAAGGGGATGTATTAACGAGCTCTTCAAAAGTGAGTGTGTGTGTGTGTGGGGGGGGGTGTTTGGTTTGGAAAAACGTGGCAGAAAATTAAAAAAACCCCGCAAATATCATACACACCCGTGCACCACGCTTTTTACCGTCCTTCTCCGGGGCTTCTTTAGGATTTGTATGCGAGGGAACCAAATTACCCCGAGCTTGAACGAAACGGCTAAAAAGAAGGAAGTTTAAGACGCCGAGAGGCTTTTCCGTAGCTACAGCAACCGTAAACAGGAAAGGCTGAAGCGGCGGCGTGCAAGAGCGGCCCGGAGGAGGAGGAGGAGGAGAGGAATGAGAAGTTGTTCACCAGCAACGGGGCGATCCGACTTATGGCGCCTCTTTCGAAGCCTGCTGCGAGCGCTGCAGTTTGCTCGGCGGCGGGGACCGGGGTCTCGGTCCTTGAAGTTGCACCCGTGTCGGGACGACCGGAGACTCACTCCATCTACCGTTGGCGGGGCGTCGGATCAGCGGCAGTCACATCTTTAAGCCCCGATCCTCGCCACCTGTAACCGATCAAGCGTGTTCGCCGTCCCACGTGGCTTTGGGTTCAGCCGAAACGTGGGGCATCAGCTCGCTTTCCCGCGAATTGGAAGGGTAACCTGCTTGCCGGTGAGTAATTTCAACCGATTGCAGGGGGTCTTCAAACTTGGCCTTTATGACTTGTGGACTTC
Organism: Vipera ursinii; assembly: GCF_947247035.1. Taxonomy (NCBI): domain Eukaryota; kingdom Metazoa; phylum Chordata; class Lepidosauria; order Squamata; family Viperidae; genus Vipera; species Vipera ursinii. The sequence goes on along the minus strand of NC_139512.1, from coordinate 281,365,729 downwards.
AACTTCCAGAATTCCTCAGCCAGCGTGTCTGGCTGAGGAATTCTGGGAGTTGAAGTCCACAAGTCATAAAAGGGCCAAGCTTGAAGACCCCTGACCTATTGCGTTGAAAGATTTATACGTATATAGGAAGACTATGGAATTCTAGCGCTTTGTTTGCTTTTTTCACTGTCTCCTGCCTCTAATTCGGTGAACTGAAACTACCTTGGCCTTTTTATTTGCTGGTATTCAGCTCCATCCTGTTGTATCATATAAGCTACCGTTCACTGCAGATGGTTTCACTTCTCAGGCCACAAACTGGCGTCATCTGGACACACAAGATGCACGTCGATGTCCACCATTACAACATTATCAAAAGCGTTATTGATGCATATATCCATAAATACAGTATACTAAATCCAGGGATAAAATAGGCTTCAATGTGTACTCCATTTACTCTTGTGCATGCTTTTACTATTAACAGTATTTGACAACCAACAATTCAAGTTTGTAATTGTCAAAAATGACCCATAATTCAAACCCATTAACATTTGTTTTTCCTAAATTAACTTTCCTAAATTAAAGATGGATCAACTTTTTCAATTACCAGTAAAAGGTTAAAAAAAACTAGTCTGTGTAATCTCTGCCTAACATAAAGCCAAGTGCACTTCCCAAACGTTACTCATTGTCACCTCTTATTCCCTTTCATTCAGAACTGCTGCCCCCAATACTTCTTGAATCCCTTATTCAATAGGATAAAAACATTCTTCCAATAGTCAGGCATGCTTTCTTTATATGTTAAAAAGTTGCATACTGACACTATAAGCAAACCACACCCATAATTAACCTTTCCCCAACTACACTGTTTACATCTGCAGCCTTTACATTTTTTCAACATTTACCCTGCATTTATGACTTTTCATCTCCCCACCGGACATTATTCATTTCAATTGTACTCCATGATATTCGGTTGCATTTGTTTCCTTGACTACCCAATCCAGTATTCCAACATATCAGCTTCACCCTCAATTTTTTCATCCTTTACTGATTCCATTGATTCTGCTGCAGCGTCATCATTTAGCCTTTTTTATCCCAAAATAATTTTATTTCAATCAAAATTGTTCTGCTTTTTCTCTTCCTCCTTTGTTACTATTTCTGGCTTAATTTTACTACACTTTCCATTAATGTTCTTTCTGCGTGTTACACAGTTGTTCTCTCCCTCCCCCCCTCTCTCTGCAATATTCTCTTTCATTGTTTTCCCCTCATCCACAGCTTCTTCCATTTCATAATTCCACCAAATCTCCTTCTTCGTTCTTATTAGCAGAACTTCATGCGCTTCGGTGGCTTTTTTTTAGCACAATTCATTTGCCTTTTATTATCTTCCCGGCAGCTTCTACTGCCTTTTTTTAACATCTACTTTCCATGTATTTGTTAGGAACTAATCTGTCAAGCAGTGGGGAAATCAGGAGATTCAGGCAGTTCAAATGAGTACAAAGATTTATTGCAAGACTGAGCTCTCTATAAGAATCTGAGCTGCTAATGGTCAGGGGGAATTTGTGGGAGTTAAGAATAGAAAGGAACTCAAGGTAGGCTGGACTTGTGGGTGCATAGGGACTCATGACCGATGACACATTTGTCCCCTCCCTTCTGCTCGGCCTTGTTATCTCCAACATAATCAATACTTTCACAAATAAAATTCTTGCTTTCCTTTTCTGCAATCATTCTGCTTTCACCTTGTTTGTTGCTTCTGTATCTCTTCTCCCAAGACCCATTCTTGACTCTGCTAAAAGAGTCTATCCCACATTCAAAAGCTCTTGCTATCTGATTTTTATCCCATCTTTATTATTTTATAAGAAATTTAGTTGGCGGACATGCCTAATACTCCTTCCTCCTCCTCTTTTTCCGTACAACCACAGCTCTGTGAGGTCAGTTTTTCTGAGTGACTGGAGCAAAGTCACCCAGCCAGCTTTCATGCCTAAAGCAGGACTACAGCTCAATCTCTTGGCTGCTAGCCAGCACCCCAACCATTACATCAGACTGGTTCACCTTCGCTATTTCTGTCATTCATTATAATCAAACCATTCATGATTTTAGTTTGATTTCTCTACCAGACAAATACTTACAAGCTCACATTCGAAATAAACTGCCGTATTTCCAAGCAGATACTCACTATGTTCATTCTGTTTCCAACCTGCTCAGTCCTTTTTTTCTGTATTCGTCTCATTCCCATCTCCCCAGTTCGTGTAATCTAACAGAGTGACTTTTTACTTTGAGATTGCATTCCTAAAATCCCCCCCCCGCATCTCTACATAGGGGATTCCAAAGCAATGTTTGTTAGAACTGCATTTAAAAGGGAAGATATTTATATGACATATTGTAATGTCTTAAATAACACTGGAACAGAGAACACAGAATAGAATTGGGAAGGACCTTGGAGGTCTTCTGCACATGGCAGGAGAACCTGCCCCATTCCGGACAAACGGCTATCCAGCAGTGATGGGATTCAGCCAGTTCGCACCAGTTCAGCAGAACCAGTAGCTAATCCATACAGAGAACCAGTTGTTCACATATTTGAATCCCGCCACTGCTGTCCAGTCTCTTCTTGAGAACCTCCAGGGATGGGAGTTTGCAAATCACACATGTACCTCATTGAAATGAATAGTTTTGATTTTTTCCCTCCTTCTCTTAAGTCAGGGCTTTTCAACCAGTGGTACGGGTACCACCAGTGGTACATTGGCACCTAGCAGGTGGTACGTGACCATCCTAGAAAAGTGGTAGCGGGGGAGGGGAATGAGCTGAACCGGTGACATCACCGGTTGGAGCGAGTGAAGGCTGGAACTGCAGGGCTGTCAGGGCTGAGTGGAAGTGCCAGGATGAGCGCCAGGCTCCAGCTGGAGCTCGGCACTGATCCTGGTGCTTCTGCTGAGCCCAGAAGCGCCGATTATCTGGCATGTTGCAGCATCTCCAGGGTCTTGTGATTTACGTTCAGATGCTTGGCAATTGATTCATATTTATAATGGTCACAGTATCCCAGGGTCATGTGAAGTGACCAAAACCTGCTGCAACCACCCAGCGGGGGGGGGGGAATAAAAACCAACCACCACCCCGTTACCAATCCTCAACAGAAATGCTCACAACAATGAAAACCTCGGACAGGAGGAAGAGTACCGCCGGATGGGAGGGCAGGTGTCTTGCTTGGCTGTGGCTTTGGGGGCACTTTTTTCAGTGCCATTGAAACTTCGAACAGTCACTAAGCAAACTGTTGTAAGTCGAGGACTACCTGTAATTCATCACTTTTTTCCTTTTTTTTTTGGTCATCAAGTTTTTGACACCTTGCTAGGCGACTGGTGGTACTCGGATGTTGCCATATCCTAAAAGTGGTACAATGGGTGAAAAGGTTGAAAAGCCCTGTCTTAAGTCATGTCCGATACTAAAGAGCCTGCCTGGACAAGTCCCTGCAGTTTTCTTGGCAAGGTTTTTCAGAAGTGGTTTGCCCTTGCCTCCTTCCTAGGACTGAGAGAAAGTGACTGGTCTAACACCACTCGGCTGGCTTTGTGCTTAAGGTGAGACTAGAGCTCGCACTCTCCCAGTTTCTAGTCTGATACCTTAACCACCACATCAAACTGGTCCTCAAAGGTTTTGAATACAATAGTTAATAATAGTTAATACAATAGTGGCTCAATGGTTAACGTCACACCTTTGTCAAACCCCTAGAATTAAAGATGAAAGTCTTCCCTTTGCTCACATCTTGAGTGTTTCATTTCTAATTTAATGTAGTGATGTACAGAGGCCAAATGCCAAAAAAAATTATCATTGTCCCAATATACATTAACTTGACTATATGTATATTTTCAGGTGTCCAACATTATAGACCAGATTAGAAAAATATATAGTATTCTAAAGAGTACTCGTGTGTTACTATTCAGTCTTTTTACATTGCACTTTCACTGTATTGATTATGAAAACAAACAAAATGTCTTTAGTGACATTTTAGTGACACTAAAGACCCTGAAACAAGATGAAAGAAACAATAAAATACTGGATTATCAAGTCTCCCAGCATTTAGAGCAGTTAGCTGAATATACACACCCTGTGATGAACAAAATTTTTCACCTAGAATACAGAGGATAAAGAATAATTAGAGCTCCATATTTTATCTTGTTGCATAGGATGTTAATCTCAACTCAATTTAGCTACAAAGTATAAATAACTTAAACTTTAAAGGCTCATTTATTTTCCAAAAGCAGCAAAATGAGCAAATGGTTTTAATATCTGCTGGGAACCCAGTTCTTTTCAAATTGTTGGTACATCTAAGTTATAAAATAATGAAAAACAAACAAATATTTTGGAAACAATTATTTGTTAAAAGCTATGTAAATAAGCATGAAAAATGTATACAGAATAACACAAGGAAATTACTACAAGTAAGTCATCAAGATGTGCTAGATCAAATGCCATTAATATTACTAAGGAATTCTTATTATGTCCTACTATGACTGTAAATTGCAACTTCATCTTTAGCAAATATCACATCATTGCTCTTTCTGTGGGGAAGTGCGTTCAGTCTTTCAATGATGTGGAACTTTCATTTTCTTCAGATGCCATTTCTGATTTGGTTACATCTTCCATTGGACTCAATGTAGCTGTGCTTTTAAGCTGCTCTTGATACACATTAGGGTCATCAATATCCTCCAAGAGCACTGTCCCATCTTCTTTTCTGTGAGAGGCAGAAGGCATATATTTCAAGTGCTCTTCCTCACTACTAATAAAGTCATCTAAAAAAGCAACTCCATCTTCTTTTCTGTGAAAAACGTGCTCCAACTGCTTAGAGTCTGACCTTTCCCTTCTCATACATAGTTCTGGCACGGTTAGCCCCTGAGCAGGCCTTACTCCAGTTGTAATCTCAGCTTCTTCTTCCTCTTCCTCATACTCATCTAAGAAGGCCACCCCATCTTCTTTTCTGTGAAAAACATGCTCCAACTGCTTAGAGTCTGACCTTTCCCTTCTCATAAATTGTTCTGGCACGGTTAGCCCCTGAGCAGGCCTTACTCCAGTTGTAATCTCAGCTTCTTCTTCCTCTTCCTCATACTCATCTAAGAAGGCCACCCCATCTTCTTTTCTGTGAAAAACATGCTCCAACTGCTTAGAGTCTGACCTTTCCCTTCTCATAAATAGTTCTGGCACAGTTAGCCCCTGAGCAGGCCTTACTCCAGTTGTAATCTCAGCTTCTTCTTCCTCTTCCTCATACTCATCTAAGAAGGCCACCCCATCTTCTTTTCTGTGAGGAAAGCGCTCCAACTGTTTAGAGTCTGACCTTTCCCTTCTCATAAATCGTTCTGGCACTGTTAACTCTTGCATAGGCCTCACTCCAGTTGCTTCTTCTTCATCATCTCCCTCATACTCATTCAAGACCGCTCCATCTTCTTTTCTACAAGGAATGGGTTCTGCCTGGGTCACGGTGACTGAAGTTTGACTTCGAACAGATGCTAACTCTGATTTGCCTGAATCTTGCTTCCGCTCGGCTGTACTCTCCTCATGCTCCTGGACAGGCTTGATATATTCCACAGTACCCACAGAAGCCCTATGTTCTGAGGTCATTTGTGGAGTCACATTCTTATATGATGCTGCATCTGACTTTAGTATGCTCTTAAAGGACTTCATGCTGAATCCTTTTGAATGGCCTGATGTACTTTGTTTAGGAGATACCATTGATTTTGTGAACGAGGAACTAATACTCTGTAAGAAAACAAGTAAATATATTATGAAACACAGTATTAATGACGGGAGTTCAGTAGTGTATTTACATTCTCTGAACACAGGGAGTAATCACCCCTTTTTCCCACCAAAAAAACAACAAAACAAACAACAAACAAACATTGAAGTAGATTTTGATAAAAAAAATAGATAAGGAGGAAATTTATACCAAAGACATTTCCTCTTTTTAATCTGAATTCGCAATATGTATCTGAGATAATCTGATTTTAAAAGTCTATCATCTATTTGTCATGATCACCATTCAAATTTCTTTTGAAAACTGTAATTTAAATAATTTTCAGATTCATTGGCTATAAGCCATCCTTCCATATACCCCTCAATCTTCGCTTTGGGACAATTTTCAAATATATAGAAAGATTATTTTAATTCCCAACATCCTAAACCAGCTTGTAAGAACTGTAATCCCAAACCAAAACCCAAGCCTTACTCTCTTGTAATCACTTCCTCACCAAGGTTTTTAAATATAAATATTAATTTCCTCCTTGCTAATTGTCCCAGTGCAAGGGTGAGCATTCCAGAGGGCGGGGGTGGGTCGGTGGGAGAGAGCTATAAGTTTCCACCTTTTACCCAGCTTCCTCATGAATCAAACTTGGAGACCTTTCCAACCACTTGGCTTACTAACTGGAGTTGTATCCTTCTGATACTGTAAGCAGGAAGGCTGAAGTAAAATCTTATACAGTAACAGTCACATTATTCTTCATTTAGCAACTACTTTGCTTAATGACTGAGTTGCTGGTCCCAACTGTGGTCACTAAACAAGAACTAAGTGTACAGTATTTGAGGCAGATGGGCACTGAGGCCTCAGTCTAGACATTCAGATGCTATGGGTTCAACAGCTTTTAGTACCATTTTCAACACATTTCTGACAGGAACAGTAATTATATCAGGCCTCCTTTATGAACATCTGATTTATTTATTTATTTTTGCCAGAGTGTGTAGCGTAGCCTTTTCCCAGACAAAAATGGCATAAGCTATTTCAGAGTGAGTTACTCCCTACCACAAGCATTTAGTAAAAGGGCCTTCAAGGTTCTTAAAGCCAAATGGCAATGAAACTGTACTTCTTATACTTTGCATTTGTCTAGGAACAAAAATGAATAAAATGTGAAAAAGAAAATAACAGAATGGGGGGGAATCTCTGGAGAAATTAGCCAAACATGTTGCTTGTGGTGCAGTTTTAAAAAATTAGCTGGAACCATACAAAGGGCAGGGATTTGTGCCAAAATCGCTAAACTTAAGATGTTTAAATGAGTCTCTCTATGTAGCTGGCACATCCTATTTCAGCAAATCACAAATGCCATGATAAAGTTTTTATACTAATTTCTCTATCACCTTTTAACAGAAATGCTAATATCACGAAAGGGTCCTTGTGATAAATTGCCTACCAAAGATTCAGGCTGGTATAGAATTCACGAATGAGGAGGAGGAGGAGGAGGAGGAAGAGGAGGAGGAGGAATGTTCTTGTTTAGAGAAAGAAATATCATCAAATATTCCTTACCCCTAATGAAGGACTTGGAGATTGCCAAGGTACTATAGTATTGGTTATTACACATACAGAAGCATTAATGTAGTTTTTTGTTGACTGGACTGCTTCTCTTTGCAACCAGGGTATTAAAGCAAGAATACCAGCTGCTGCAATATTGCAAACCCCGGTTACTACAAAGCCAATGGTGTAACTGCCATACATGTCATACATTGCACCTGAAACAAAAATATGTTGTTTATTTTTGTGCTTTCTTTCCCAAAACAGAATTTTCTTTCAAATGATGCCATACATTTCAGTGTCAGAAAAGATTTAAGTAATCACAGCATCTACCTTCCTGATCCCAAAAACTATTCAAGTGGTCCTTGTTTAATTATGTTAATTGGGTTTGGAAACTCCATCATTTAGCAATGTGGTTTTATATATATATATATATTAAAAAAGGGGGGATAATATTTCTTAGCTGCAGCAGTTCTGGCAGTCCCCAGTTGCCATTGTTACCGGTTGTCCTCCGGGTGAGATTTAAGGTGCTGGTACTTACCTTTAAAGCCCTACATGGCTTAGGCCCGGGATACTTGCAGGACCATCTGCTGCCGGGAACGACTTCCCATTGCTCAGTGCGCTCACACAGAGAGGGCCTCCTCAGGGTACCATCGGCTAGACAATGTCGGCTGGCGACCGCCAGGGGAAGGGCCTTCTCTGTGGGAGCGCCAGCCCTATGGAACCAGCTCCCCCTTGAGCTTCGGATGGCCCCAGATCTCCAGTCCTTTCGCCGTAGCCTCAAAACACTTCTTTTCCATCAGGTTGACCTGGACTGACAGGGATTTTAATTATGTTTTTAATTTTTAACTTATTTTAATTTTAATTTATTCTACAGGGGCCATTAATTTAATTTTTTTTTAACTTCTGTATTATTGTATTTTGTTGTTGTTAGCCGCCCTGAGTCCTTCGGGAGATAGGGTGGCATATAAGTCCCAATAATAAATAAATAAATAAATAAATAATAAATGAGAATGGAGCAGTTCGTTAAGCGAGAACCTCATATGATCACAGCTTCTGACTTCCTGCTGGCTTCCCCACTGACTTTGTGAGGAGCCAACCACACAAATTGTTATTACGTGACTGCAGGACACTGCAATGGTTGTAGGTACAAAGTCCCACTGTAACTACCACTTGTTCAGTGCTGTCATAAGTTCAAATGGTTGCTAAATGAATGGTCATTAAACAAGGGCTACCTGTACGGGCATATGCAGAAAAGAAAGAGGAAAGTCACTGGTGACTAATGAACCTAGATAGGTTCCAAAGGGAGTGGGAGTTGTTCCTGTTATTGTGCTGCAACGTTCTGGTCACCACTTGGAATAAGGGGATGGCTGAGGCTTTGGATCAGACTGCACCCATGTGACCTCATCCCTTTCAGGAATCCTGGCATGCTATAGAGGAATTGAGAGAGATGAAGCAAGAGAAGAGACATCTAAAGCTTTGCTGGCACTCAATGAATTCAAGCATGGGCTAGAAATGCCATTAAGACCTAACTAGTGGTAGTATTGTAAGTGTGGCAAAGCATCATTAATTCTCTATTCTTATTATATATGCAGATAACTGCCCTGCCATCCTCTTCTGGGTGGCATGAGCCCTCCTGGGCTTCTGAGTGGCTAAGAGGGCTCGGATAACCTCTTGCAGGAGCATGAGGAGGAATATGCTCAGCCATCTGTCGCACAAAGTTGCTCAGATACATTCTCAGGTAGACCCTGGTCTTGTTGCAAGACCAGTGGAAACACCTAGAAAAGACTGTTGCCCTGCTATTTGAACAGATTTTAACCTTTTTTTACCTGAGGAAGTGAACAGGGTCTTTGGAGCTACAAGCTCAGCCATCTGCTCTTTAGATCCATGTCCTTCCTGATTAAACTGGTTCAGGGGATCATGGGAGCAGATTCTGGCGATAAGTCAATTTGCCTCACCCCCCCTCCTCAAGAAACCTGGCAAGTGAGAGATGGGAGTCATGTATCCCATCCTTGCCCTACCTGACCCCTCTGTAGTTTTTGATACCATTGACCACGGTGTCCTTCTGGATTGACATTGATTGGGGGTGGATGGTACAGTGCCGGTCAAGTGCACTTCCTTTCTCCAGGGCTGATTCCAAGTGGTGGTAGTTGGGGAGGAGAGATGTGAGGGACTGCTTCTTCCTGATTATATCTGCTTGCCCACCAAATCTGCCAGAGAAAGATGCTGCATGTCCCAACTATTAGGGACTTAAACTTGGGTCCCAGCAAGCAGGCTGTCTTCACTGTGGCACTCCCATTATGAGATCTTCTACCCCCAGAAGTGAGGCTAGGTCCATCCCTTTCAATATTCTGCAAGTCCCTCAGGACCTGCCTGTGCCATCAGACCTAAGGGTCTAGCGGACTGGGAAAATCCTGTGATGCTATCTTACTGTGGCTAATACCATTCTCCCTGCTTGGGTGCTGCTTTATTGTTTTGAAAAATGACTGTTTTTAAATATGTATTGTTTTTTCTTCTTTTTGTGTGCCATACTTGTGAGAACTGCAGATATATAAAATAAATAAATAAAATTAAATAAATAAATAAGCAAGCAAGCAAGCCATAGGAAGAGTCAGATCATGGGCACGTTAGCAATATAGTTTTCTCTAGGCTAATAATGTTCAGTTGTATCTTTACAGACAAATCATACAATCACACTAACTGGTTTACCTGCAAAGGGTGGACCAAAACAGCTAATTGCATTGACAGCCATCATAAATCCCCATGCAACAGGCATCCTCTCTGCTCCCATCAAATCAAATGTAAGGACAGGTAGGAGAACATAGTTTCCTGCATCAAAAAATCCCAAAAGGGAGCAAATGGCTACAAGAGCGCCAAAAGATGTGCAGTGAGGAATAATAAAGTATACCACACCTGAAAAATAAAAGACGAAGGAGGTATGTTTCAACATGAACAAAACATATTTATTTACCCTATAAGGTAAACTGAGATACAGCAACAATCATCAGGCTTTGCCACTGTTTATTTCCAATATTTTAGTTCTCCTTACCAAAAAATTTGGTAAGCGGTAGTGAGCTATCTTCCATGCTACATATTTATTTAGTTAGTTAGTTAGTTAGTTAGTTAGTTAGTTTTCTATACTGCCCTATTCCCGAAGGACTCAGGGTGGTTTACAGGGCAATATTTAAAAGACAATATAAAATTAAGATAAAAATAGAATTAAAAAGAATTAAATTAATAATAGCCCAACAATAAAACAATGTTAAAAACTTAAAACTAAAAACCCCCTCAGTCCAGGCCAGATAGATCGAAAAGCCAGGTTTTCAGGTCCCGGCGAAATGAGCGCAGGTTGGGGGCAGTCTGGAGTTCCACAGGTAAATCATTCCAAAGGGCAGGCGCACCCACAGAGAATGCCCTCCCTCTGGGGATCACCTGCCGGCATACCCTGACCGGTGGCACCCTAAGGAGGCCCTCCCTATGGGAGCGCACAGGATGGGAAGTTGATGCCGGCAGCAGGTGTTCCCTTAGATAGTCCGCACCCAGGCCATTTAGGGCTTTATAGGTCATCACCAGCATATTCAGGAACCTGTGCATTGGTTCCAAGTGTCCAGTGCCTCCTGCTGGAGTACCACAAGGAAGTCAGGTTTTCTCAATCTAGAACCCACCACATGAGTCAGATTCCATTTCCCTAATTCCTAGTCGTCATGTTCACCAGTGACTGTGGGGAACTGGAATTCAAGCAATCTCAAGAATGGCCCCAAGAAGACTTGACAACAGTTAACATAAGGCACGGTGTTAACTTGCAGTTGTGCTGACATAACTGATATCTAGATGCTTCTAGATCTAGAAGTGATACTCTAGATGCTTCTAGTTCTAGAACCATAAAGCTTTATTAACTTTTTTAAAAAAATTTCAGGCAAATTTCAGAAGCTTACTATGAAACTTACCAACAGATAATATGGATGCCTGGTTAATATAAAGTCGGTCGATATTTTCAATATCACAAATTTTTCCAAACAGAAGACAACTAATCATGCTGCTTACTCCAAGTCCTACCATAATGTAGGATGCTTTCTCCAAAGGAATACCCAAATCACCTGCAAGTTTCATCTGCAAGAAAAGCAACAGCTATTTTTAACATTTTTGAAAGTGTTCTGTTTGGTGAACACTAGTCATGATTAAGCTAACCTAGTAATTAAATATAGCCGCAAATTTAGTGACACTTGTTTAAAGGTTTATAGAAATTGTCAGCAAAAAAATAGATGTGACTGATTGAGAATCCAAACATTTCATACTCCCTTTTTGACACTTCTGCCTTCATTGGACACATTAGTGTTCTCAAATTTGGTACCTCCATAATACATTGCCAAAAATTAAACTGAGAGGGGACTATGGGATTTGATCCAATACATGAAGAGGACACCAAATTTAGGTCCTGAGGCAATGACACCGTGTTTTCTTACAAAAATATCCTTCAAAGATCATCCGCCAAGTATTATTCAAGTTTTGAAAGTTACTGCAGACAAGACTGCAGTTGGTGTATCTGACATTATTGAAACAAAGTTACTCTTGTTCACAGTGACCACTTACCTATTATGCACAAATGGCAATCTTATACCTACTAAAAATACATGAACTTGGCCCAGATTGATGTGGCCCTTCTCCAAAATTGAGTTAAGGATTAAAAGACTGGAAAAGATTAAATGCTAGCTACATGTCTTAAAATATATAGAATATACAGGTTTTACATATGCTATAACCTTGTGAACTCTCAGGCTTCCTCTTATATCCTCCTTATATATTGACGATGGACAGTATTTAATATTTTATTGCTATGTATATGTAGGGATGTGGGTCTATACATATGTTGTATATAGTATATTTTAGGTGTGTGTCATGTATGTGTTTCACTTTGAGAGCGGACAACTAAATTTCATTTTGATGTGTGCTGTTGTGCCCACAGTAAAAAATGACAATAAAGATTATCTTATCTACTATAAAACTAAGCATTCTGAACTATAACAGAAAAGCCAAAAAACAGTAACGATCACTTACCATATGCACAAAAGGTATGTAGAACCCAAATTTTGCTAATCCAAGAGAACTGACCCATACCTCGAAAATACGATCTTTCCATAAACCTAAGTCAACTATAAAACCTCTTAGTGGCGATGTTTTAAATTTTTCAACTACACTTGGATGAGTTCTATCTTTAAAATACAAAGTAAAAACAAGAGAAATTATTGCTGCTATTTACACAGTGCCCTAGAATACTGATGAATTCCATCAGAAAGCAATAAATGCAACATTTATGTGCAACCCACATAACATATAAAAAGCATATAACAAATGAGCACAAGACAGATTTGTGTGATGTTTAACCCATTATTTTCAGGATAATTGAAAAGAATGATTTTATGTACCATCAGAACCTATGCTAACATTACTTGCTGAACAAGGCCGGAGCAGGTATAGCCATTAGAGGGAATGAGTTCCGTGTGACATAAAAAGTTTATTTTTATCACGAATGGGCAGCACACCAGCCTTTTCCTATCCTGGTGCCTACAACTTCCAAAATGCAGCCAGCATGCTAGGTGGGAATGTGTAAGAGGCATAAGGAATGGCCTTGAAAAACGTGAGGATAAGCCACTACCAAGGCAACAATCAAACAAGTATGGCTTACGTCCATTCCAAGAAACTAATTTGAGTAAACATCTCAGACACATTCCTCCGCAGTTCACAGAAAGATAAAATGAGGGTTAAAAGGAAGCCCATTGGGCGTTGCAAGATTTTTCCCCACTACAGCTATTCTAACAAAAGAAGTTTTAGACCTACAGTATGTGGCGTTGATTTCTTAGTCTAGTCTACTTTATAGGGTTGACAGGATAATGGGAGCTGCAATTTAACTCAGTTTTCCCTCAGTTAAGGAAATTTGTTCTAGATACTTGAAGCAACTACTTAATTGCTCTGCATCTGTAATTTGCATTCCTAGAAGCAAACAGCATGGGTGATTTAAGAAATTAATCAGGTTGCTTTAGTGCAGTCCTAGGCCCTAGGTTCAGAGGTATTAAACTGAGAGCAGTCTTTTTTCCAAGCATGTTTATCCAAAATCAAAATCAAAAATGAAAGGTATAGGAAACATAAATTTCAGAAATTAAACTACACTATTTCCCAGCAGCATAAATTTATCTTCTATTAGAAATCAAACTGATAGGGTCTTTCCTAAGTAATCTATGATAGCTTTTCTGTTCCCAAATGCTGCCCTATAAATTTATTCAATTAAATAAAATAAGCAAATAGTCAAATGACAGGTCTCTTTATTGATGATAGCTGAGCTAGTTGTCTCCTGAATTCTTATCAACTCAAAAACCCAACTTAGACTGGAGACAGAAAGATAAATGAGAGTAGTGCTAAAGGTAATTTAGGAAGAGTAGAAGTTTTCAAAAAATCTGTAGTGAAATACCTCTGAGATCTGAGAAACCAAAAAAATAAAAAATAAGGGTAAAACATGCTGACTTTCTTAAGTTCAGACATGTCAAACACAAGGCCCGGGGGGCGGATCCAGCCCGCAAAGTGGTTTCATGTGGCCCGCGAAGCCATCCTGGAAACAGTGAGGGAACGGCCCCCACTGCCTTGGCCCTGGCCTAGAGACCCTCCTTCCACCAGAGACCCTCAGATCTGTCCCACTCCTGCCCAGGCCCCCATAGGCACCCTGGATTCGAACGATGTAGAGCTGGCCATGCCCACCCAGTAGGCCATACGCACTCTAGCCACGCCCACCCAGTAGGCCACGCCCACCATGGCCATAACCACCCGGCTCCCTGAGGGCAACCGCAGTGCTGATGCGGCCCTCAATGAAATTGAGTTTGACACCTAGCTATTGCAAGGCCATATGAAACGGAGCTTGCGTTTATATTCAGCCTCTTAACGTAACTTAATCCTAAAGGAAATCAACCCTGACTGTCCTTTGGATGGACAGATATTGAAGGTGAACCTCAAATACTTTGGCTACCAAATGAGAAGAGAGGGCTCATTAGAAAACCCAAAGGCAAAAGGAGAAGAGGACAGCAGAGGATGTCATTAGATAGCGTCATTGATGCGGTGGGCATGGGTTTGGGCAGACTCTGGGAGATAGAAAAGGACACATGCTATGGTCCACGGGATCGCCAAGGGTCAGATACCCACATCCCTAATAAAACACATGATTGTGAAACCTATTTCTACTGCACTCTTAAGGCATATCAAGTTCTTACCTACTCACATGCCCAATAAATTTATGACTTCAAGATACTGTATACACTTTCTACTCTATTCCACATTATTGGCTGCTACATCTTACCCACATCCAGATAGAGAAAATTAAATTAGATATTATAAGATGAGGGAAAAATAGATATATAGCTACCTTTTCAAAATAGTCCTGAGATGTTTGTAATGTATAATTCCCATATGTAGTCAAGGGTTATATATTATCTTATTAAAGACTTGCCCCAATTTAAATAAAATGAAAAAGGGTCTTTGGGAAGCTGTCTATGAAAGGATTCTGAAATAAAGTTTTAATTTAATGCGCAATTTCTTATTCTTGAGGGATAAATAACATCTGCCAATTTTCCCCCCTTCTATTCAAGAGAAGAAAAGCCAACAAGCGGCTGTGTTGAATCATGCACCTCTTACATAATTTCCATTTGCTATATGACACTGTCCATTGGAGCATTCAGTCTATAATCCATATCCCAGGTTGAGATCAAATTGCAAACATGGTTGCAGTACTTGTCCTAATGTTGGATTTACTTACTTTTTATTCTTATTTTGTTACTTATTTATTGGGGAAGGTCTGTTTCGTATGAGTCACTGTTTAGGGCAGAGGTCCCCAACATTTTGGGCACCAGTAACCGGTTCCGTGGAGAGAGGTTTTTCCGTGGACCGGAGGGTGTGTGGTTTCAAATACTGCCTGCATACTGAGGATGGAGCTTTGCTTCTTTGTGCAGCCCGGTTGCTGGCATGCCGTGGCCTAGTACTGATCCACTGACTGGGGGTTGGGGACCCGATTTAGGAGAATTCAAAAGCCTGCAAAGAACTCTTTGTGCTATTTTGCATTATTCTTTTTACCAAATGTGGATTCCCTCCCCCTCCAACATGGAAAAGGAGATATTTAATTAAAAACGCCTAAAGCAGTTACGTACGTTTTTGAAGAGGCTTGTATGCAAATCCAGCAAAAATGCATATGGATAGAATTCCACTATATACACGCAAACTATGTCTCCATCCAAGTTTCTGAATTAGATAATACTGAAGTCTATTCTGTACGAAAGTTCCTGCAGCCCCTCCAGCCATCACCAATCCAGTGGCAAATGAGCGCCTTGTGGTAAAGTAAAGGCTAACCATTATAAGGCCTATCAAGAAATACAGTAATTTAAAGTAGTTTTATATTGAAGTCCAATCACTTCTCACTCCTTTTTTTTATTAAACATGAGAAAGATATCTGGGAAAGGAGAAAGCTTATGCACACAGCCATTACTTTTCATTGGTCCCAATTAAAAACCATGGTTCTATGAGGCTTGCTCTCAGCTGCACGTATGCTTGAGGTCATTTGCAAGCCAAACTAATTTCAAATCTGATGAATGAAATAACTGGGATTTCCTCCCTTTGTGATGGGCAGGATGAGGTTTTAATACATTTGTTCAACTTTTTAAAAAATCAACATATTGCTGATTTTGATAATTGTTTAACATTATGCCTTGAATTCAGGCATTTTGCCCCTTCTCTAACAATATGATGAAGAGGGTATTCTGGAGCCGTAGAAAATAACCCAGGAGTCGAAATTCTCAAAGCCTATTTTACATTATGGCTGCTCAGAGTTCCTTGGACTAAGAGCCAAATTAGCTCTGACTGGCAGGCTGGATACTAGATGAGATATGCCCAGTGGTGGGATTCAAATATGTGAACAACTGGTTCTGCCAAACTGGTGCAAACTGACTGAATCCCACCACTGGATATGCCCCAAAATAATAGTTTGGGTTAGGTTCAACTAAATTTGAAGGGGGTACTATGGCAGCTTGGCATATAGTCATGCTGGCCACATGATCACAGAAGTATCTTCAGACAATGCTGGCTCCCTCAGCTGGATATGAGCACTGCCCCCTAGTGTCAAACACAACTGGGCAAGGGGAAACCTTTACCTTTTTATTTTTTAAACTAAATTTGATTCCATTTACATTTAATTTTTTTTAAATAAATAAATAAATGTATTACACTTATTACACGGGTCATTTATTTAATTCCTTCACTCCCATTGAAAATTATATACTAACAACTTTTTGCAAGCTGAGAGACCTGTTGATAGAAAGCGATAATGGAGGTGATAAGGGAACAACTGTGGCCAGTATGAGTTAGGAAAGTAGTTTTAATGGGGTTTTTTTTTCCTGGACTCCATAATTGCTAAAATGTGTATCTTATAGATGATTTTCGTTTGCATCGATCTGAGTCCCTCTCTCTAATGATACAGATGAAATATAATCAGTTCTTTGTGGAATATAAAGTACCTCCAGGTAGAAATGATTTTCTAGCCCTAGCAAATTGTTTTTCCACTGTAAATAACAAACAGAACTTTTATTAACTTCCCATACTGCATAGGATGCAGTTTTTAAAATGCATATTTCCTTTATATTCACTTTCCTCCTAATGGATGTTACATAGCTCTCTGAGAAAATATCACATTTAGCAGATTTATAAAACATTTAGCACATTTATAAAACTGTTATAAAATCAAATATTTATTTTTGCTGTAACATTCATTTATTAAAATGAAATAATTTATATGATTTGCAAAAACGTGAAGCTGTGTTTAGGTTGCAAGCTTTTAATTAAAGCCCAATAAACTAAAAAAATACAAGATGCAAAATCTTATTTGCTTCTATTTTTTAGTGTCTTTAAACAGTAGGTTTTTTCCCCCAGTTTTTACAATTTCAAACCCTTTATAAGTTATTTTAGAAAATTAAAGTGTATGATAACTTGTTCCATATATGTTTATGAATTACACCTTTCAAAACAAAGAATGCAGTTATTATTTTTTCATGAAAAAGTGCTATCTACATTATTTTTCCATCACAAAAGCAAAGCAAAAATACATTTTCAAAAACAGAAGAAATGTGTGACAAAATTTTATTTTAATGTAAAGTGTTACCTGGAGTGTAGGCCAGACTTGATCCCACACCAACAATGATTCCATGAGTGAAAAACAGCATTGGTAAATTATGACTATAGGATGACCACACCAGACCACCTATGGTCACTATATTTCCAATTATCGCCACTTTTATAGCTCCATACTTCACCAGAAGTTTTCCAGAAATAGGGCCAAAAATCATAATGAAAGCATAGCTGATAGATCCAATCCAAGCTTAAAAAGACAAATATATTTAATTAAACATATAAAAAATAGTACTATGAAATTACTTGTATGTTTCACTGATGTAAATAACTCTAATTCTTGTAGTTTTCAAGAGCATTGCCATTTAGTTTAAACCAGAGGTCCCCAATCTTTTTGGGTTGGCAGCCTGGAGGGAAAGGAAAGGGCAGGCACCTTTATGCATGCATGTGCCGCGAGCACACGGGCACCACAAACGGGGCCACTAGCGCCCATGCAATGCTCAGGGCAGCATTAGCACCTGCATGTAACGGAACTGTTTGCACCCAAGTGAAGGTCAGGTAGGCTCTTGTGGCAGTGCTAGCATGAGTGGGGAGTGAGTGCGCTCGTGCACGCGCATGCGACACATACACACACTGGCCAGCCATTCATGTGGCCAGGTGGCCAACAGGCCATGGCCCAGTAGTGGGCTGCGACCCACAGGTTAGAGACCCTTGGTTTAAACCATTTGCTTACAAATGGTTGCTTGCTTATCTTGTTAAGCAAGATATAATTATAAACAAAACTGCAGTACAATATATCAAAGCTATGCTGGGAATCTTAATGTAACAATGACCTACCTATCTGCGAGTTACTTGATTTAAAAGTGTCAAGAAGGGGCAGCATGTAAACACCAAAGGCGCTATGAAATCCACTGACGAGCAAGCAGTGAGTAGCAGCAGCTAAGACTACAACCCAACCCCAACCCCCATTCGGAGGGGGATATAAAAACGAGACATCTGTCTTGATCTCATCCAAAGTAGACGTTCTTCTTAATCTCCATTTATTCATATGCATTATAGCACGAAATTTTTTTAATGTAGGCATGACTGGGAACAGACAATTGTAGAGGGAAAAAAAGTATTATTAATCTCTTAAGTAGAAAAAAATCAGCATACCTGTTCAATAATCAGAATGCACATGCACACCCAATGCAGCATGCACATACAAGTGGTGTTTGGATTACAGCCGTGTCAGCAACAGTTCAAACTTGCGACAGTACTTAACAAGGGGCACTTACGATTGATCTACAGAGTTTCAGCCATCGCAGTGTCTGAGATCAATGTTGCAGCAAGCTGCTATCATGCTAGTGCCATTTCCAGTTTCCTGCTGACTTTCCAGTAGGAAAGTAAATGGGGAAGCGAGCAAGAAGTTGGAAGTCACGGTCATGTAAGGTCCGTGTTTAATGACCGCACAGTGCTCTCTTAACGACAGCAACTGGGATTGCCATCCCTAAGCAGCACAGTCACAGGAAAAGTCATTTTACCACTGCATTGCTTACCAATGGCAATTCCAGTCCCATTTGTCTTTATAACATGAAAACTACTTGTAATGCCCCCTGCCAAAGATGACTTGACTATTTATTTACAACTTTCATAAGTTATCTAAAAGATGTTACACACAACAATTCCTAGAAGCATAATTTCATAATTAATTTTATAAGACTATAAAAGTAATTGTACTCATCAGTGAACATTTGACTATTAGAGAAATGCTAGGTATAAATGGAATTTTTTTTACACATGCCTTGTTTCTACTACTATTGTCACACACTGGTGAAATCAGGAGATTCAGGCAATTCAAATAAGTATAAGGATTCATTGAAAACTTAAGCTCTCTACAAAAATCTAACCTACTAACAGTCAAGGGAAATGAATGGGAATAAGAAAGCATTTAAGATGGACTGGATTTAGATCTTTTGTGGGTGTGCAGGGACTCGTGACTTATGACGCCTTTGACCCCCTCCCTCAGGCTCAGCCTTGTCATCTCCTGCAAATATTTCTAATAACAGACAGAGGTTCTTGAAGCATACATAGGATCTAACTAAAATATCTTCTACTTCAATTTGCTTAACTCTAGATACCTTAAAACTATAAATTAGTTTCTGATAAAAGCAGAGTATATAATTCTGAGAGAAAACTATCTCTTAAGAAATCTTCTTTCTGATACTTTTCCCCTAAAATCTATGGATCAATATACTTCTAAATATTTTGTACACACATACTCAAGATACAAAATAGGGTTATTGTGTTAGTATATCAAGGCACTTACCTGACACAGCTTGTTTACAGAAAAATTATTTAAATTTATTATGTATAAAATATCTGTACAAAGTGGGAAAATACAGATTATGAACTCATTTTAGTGCAAATTTCGGTTCCTCATTTTTCTTAAGTCTTTTTGCCTAAAAGTAGATATAAAAAATTATTTAGGAAATAGATTTTATTAAAAATGCACAAACACGTTCCTCATCATATTGTCTTACATTTTAGAAAGATGCAGTAAGTATTTTTATGCTCATTTAAAGTGGAAAAAGTGTGGCTGTGCATTCTTCTGAAAATAAAGAAATTCTCTAAAATATGCCAAGGCAGCATTGGTTTGCAAGGCCTTAAAACAGCTACACTTTATTCTGGAATCATACAGCTGCTGCAGAAAAATGCAGTTAATGTGAATAAGTACAGTGTTGCTACCTTCACACCTTGCTTGTCTTTTAACAGTTTACTGTTTATTTAAAACCAAAATAGGCAACTATCTGAACATAAGCTACATTGAACCAATGGTCTAATTTTAAACAACCCCCAGCACCTGTTATCTTCTATTCCCTCCTGTTCCAAGTGATTCATGAAAAACAAAGAGTACCATCAGGTTGAAACTAGGATGCCTGTCTACAAATTGTGATGCTTATATTGTTCACCGTTTCATGTCCTGCACAGCTTAGTCTTTCCAAAGTGATATTCAAGTTCTTTTGTCTACCCACACATACAATATCCATCATCTCAGGGATGTTCCTATACAAGCCTGCAAGCAATCCTTGTTACTAAAAAGCAAATTGGCAGTCCTATGACCATTACATCAAATATGAGCAATTGTAGAATATGTTTTTGAAGACTCCAACTGCAGTCCAACAATAACATCAGTCACACTCTCTGATTTAGAACATAGAATAATAGGGTTAGAAAGGACCTTGCAGGTCTTCTAACTCAACCTCCTGTTCAAGGTAAGAGACCTTAATTTACCCAATGAATGCATTTTGTAGATGCTCTAAAGTATCTTTAGTTTTTGTTCCAGTTTTTAAACAAAAGTATAGGAATATCCAATAAAAGGCGCTTTTTCAAAAGTCAACTGGACTTTCTTTGTTTTCCCTTGGAAGATGTTTCATGTCTCATCCAAGAGGCTTCTTCAGTTCTGACCATGGATGAAAAGTGAAACATCTTCAAGGAAAAGCAAAGTCTAGTTGCCTTTTGGGGAAAAAAAACACCTTTGGGACAACCATGACCTGGACGAATGAGAATCTCCATAGCCATTGTTAACAAGATTTCTTAAATAACAGATGTTTAAATAATGCCAAAAGATCTGTGGCAAATCATTCCAAAATCGAGTTTCTCAATGTGCTCCAGCCGAAGAAGAGAATTAACCCAGCCAGACAGTATTATATACAAAATCCAATTCAGTGCCTCCTATATCGTGTGTATCGTAATACCTCTTTCGTTTTGTTATACCCTACGACCTATGCCACTGCTATTCTCCTTCTCTTGAGCTATTCCGCATTCCTCCTTTTCCCAATAGTTAGCCTAGGTAACAGTGGGCCGCCCCGTGATTGTGGGACGCAGACCTACAGCGCCTTCCCTACGAAGCCCAGGTCTCCCACCGCCCATATTTACACTCCATTCCCCTCGCCCAGCCTCCAAATCTCCGAGCGGAGCTTCCGGATCCCGAAAAAAGACCCCGCTCCAGTTCCCCAAAGGAAAGCGAAAGGAAGGTTTGTGACGTATCACGTCGAGCCCTCCGTTGGAACGCTCGCTAAGGGAGGGGCTGGAGGGCATCGAACTTGAGCCGCGCCACACTTCCAAAGCGGAGGCAGCAGGAATAGAGCGGGAAACTGAAGGACGGGGGCGGGGCTTCTCCCCGTCTTGCGCCCACAATTGAGGAAGAGCCGAGAGCAGCCGTTTTCGTTCAGAGTCCAAGGAGGGCGGGAATTTCAAAGCGCTGAAATCAGAATCAGAATAGAGCTGGAGGGGATCCTGAAGGTCTTCCAGTCCAGCCCCCTGCTCAAGCAGGAGATCCTACGCCATTCCAGACAAGCGGCTGTCCAGCCTCTTCTTAAAAAACCTCCGGGGATGAAGCACCCACAACGTCTGACGGCAGGCTGTTCCACTGGTTAATTGTCCCCGCTGTTAGGACGTTTCTCCTTAATTCTTTGATCAGTTTCCATCCATGGTTTCTTGTCCTGCCTTCTGGTGCTTTGAGAAATAAACTGACCCCCCCTCCTCTTTGTGGCACCCCCTCAGATATTGGAACACTGCTTTTCTCTAGAGTAAAGGTAAAGGTTCCCCATACATGCGTGCTAGTCGTTTCCGACTCTAGGGGCCGGTGCTCATCTCCGTTTCAAAGCCGAAGAGCCAGCGCTTGTCTGAGGATGTCTCCGTGGTCATGTGGCCGGCATGACTAGACGCCAAAGGCGCATGGAATGCTGTTACCTTCCCACCGTAGTGGTCCCTATTTTTCTACTTGCATTTTTTATGTGCTTTCGAACTGCTAGGTTGGCAGAAGCTGGGATGAGTAACAGGCGCTCACTCTGCTACGCAGCACTAGGGATTTGACCCACCAACCTTCCGATCGACAAGCTCAGCGTCCTGAGCCACTGTGTCCCTAATTCTCTAGAGTACCCAAACCCAAATGGAAGCGGAAAAGTGACGACTGTCCCCGATGAGGCTAGCTTGATGGAGGCAGTGTATTACTAGCGTTGCCTCAGTGGCATTCAGGTGTAAAGGCTGTCGGAACGGCGAAACAACCGTAATGGGAAAGAGCGGGCGGGTTTGAAGGCTGCCTTTCTGTTTTGAGCCGGAGCGTTCAGCGGCGGCTTTTTGTCGAAATGCAAGCTCGGAGGGAAACTCGCTTATAAAATCCGTCTTCCCAGGCGTGTTGCTACCGTATTGAGCCTGCCGTGAGAACAATGGTGCGGAGACCCAGCCCGGATGGTAGTACGAACCTGACGGATGATCGAAGTGGAAGATAAAAGTCCGTACTGGCAATGGTAT
The DNA here is from genome assembly GCF_947247035.1 of Vipera ursinii. NCBI lineage: Eukaryota > Metazoa > Chordata > Lepidosauria > Squamata > Viperidae > Vipera > Vipera ursinii. Next base: position 281,343,054 of record NC_139512.1, on the reverse strand, counting down.
TCCGCAAGAATAATTTTGAGTTCCAGTCTGGAGGGCTGCCAAGATATTTAACAGTCATCGACTATTATTTTTCAGTTCCTCCATTTCTGTTTGCAGCGGGGATAACCATGAACTACATTGCAAATTGTTTACTTTTAGTTGTAGTAGGACTTTCCAAAATTCATACGGTGTCTTTATAAATGCATTGTATTAAAAAGCCCAAAGAAAGTCTTTTTCTTTTGAGATGCTGCTTGGTGTAGTCACAGCTATACTGAATGCCTCCTTCCCTTTAATGTGTAGCCACGAAGCCCCCTCTGTAGCTTGACAATTCAGAAATATGTCCGTATTATAGGCATGGGTTTGATAGCACTTGTGGCAGATTGGCCCAAATGTGCTCAACTGGTCCCAATCTTACCATTTGCAGGAAATGTGCCATGGGGTGGGGAGGGACTCAATTTGGTAACTTCTGTATTTTCTCTGTATTACTGAAAAAAAATGTTATGTGAGTCTTGGATCACCAAAACCATGATGGGCAATTGAGATCAATATTTGTGGGCCCAGCTGTGATATACAGAAGGCTGCAGCATAGAATGTAGGAGTAAATGATAAATGACATGGATTATAACAAATGTAATGGAAAAAAAGAAAGGGGATCTAATGTTTCTGACTGAAAGTGGTCTGATCTTGTGGAGCAGAGTTGGTGCTAAATTGGTACCCTGACTCATCAGCTTACACAATGCAGTAATAATTTCAGAAAAGCAGCGGCCCACAACCTTTTGCGCTCCGGGGACCGGTTGCATGAAGAAAGGGTTTTTCTCAGACAGGAGAGGGTGTGGTTTTGCGTGCTGCCTACATACCATGGGGCTTCGCTTATTTGTGTGGACCAGTGCCGGTCCACGGACCGGGGGTTGGAGACTCCTGAGTTAAAATATCTATAGTAATCTGTAATCCATACAATTGAAAACTCTAATGAAAACTCAAAATGACAAATATATATACATATAGCACAATACCATGTGCTGGGAAATGAATGTGTAGGCTTAATATATAAAAAGTTTAAGATGTTTGCCAGCTTTGATGCAGGGTTTTTTTTTTAAAAAAATAGGAATTATAGGTTAATACTTGATGTCATGTTCCAACAAAAAGTATGAAGTGTCATGACATGTTAAAAGGTAAAGGTTCCCCCGCACATGTGTGCTAGTCGTTTCCAACTCTAGGGGCCGGTGCTCATCTCCGTTTCAAAGCCGAAGAGCCAGCGCTTGTCCGAGGATGTCTCCGTGGTCATGTGGCCGGCATGACTAGACGCCAAAGGCGCATGGAACGCTGTTACCTTCCCACCGGAGTGGTCCCTAATGTTACCATTACACAAAACCAGCTCAGCATAGTTTGTAGGAATATAGGGTTTGATCGTATATAATAAATTACACAAACAGAAAAACTACATTTATTTTAAGAGGTATCAATGCTAGCTGACTTTGGCTAATTTTTTTTAAAAAAACCAAAGCAGGATCAGGATTGGAGACCACCAGGAAATCACATGACTAGGTCAGATTATAAAATTAAAAACAGTCTTTACAGGAGGCAATGCCAAAACACTTCTATATTGTTGACAAGAAAACCGCAGGGTTATGTCTATGGAGTCCTCTGGAGAGGTGAAGCTGAAGCAGCTCATATTCACCTTTGTGCATTCCTTGGGCCCCTGAGCTTAGTGTTACCACTAAAACTGGCAGAAGTGAGGTAAGCCAAATTACGTGCCAGCACAGGGCCCGCAACAGCCTTGGCTGGTTTTTGTTTCCTGAGCCCTTTTGGGCTGCTGTTGCAGCAGGGAAAGGAGCACCTGTGTGACCTCCTTTCTCCTGTAAACATAGTAGTTCAGATAACCACTATGTTTATCTGAAAAGGCCACATTTTCCCCTAATGTTATATTTTTAAAGTGAATCATCTGAGGTTCAGTGAAAATACAACAATCAAGGTAGATGACTCTTTTGTATGTTTAAACTTCCTCCAGGTACATACAACTATCAATCACGGTTTATTTACAATTCTAGCGTTAGCAGATACCTTTGTAGAAACTCATGCTGATTGAGAGAACTGCAAAAAGATAGCCTGGAATAGTTGAATTTGTGTCATGAAGATTAAAACCTGACATTAGCAAAGAATCTCAAAAAAAGGATCTTGTCCTTCAAAATGAAATTGCTGGAGCAGAAAAATATTAATATTCAACCATTTCCTCATAATCTTAGCCAACCATGTGTAACAAACAGCCAGTGGTACTTACATTCTTTCCTTATGCATAAGACAGTTCAGTTTCTTATTTGTTGTCAGTGTCTTTTCTAAGCTAGTGCTTATCCTAGCTGCAAAAACTGGGTGCCTTTAGCATTTTTCTTTTTGCTATGACAAGAATAAAGTAATAATTGGTATGGAAAAAATGTCTACTATGTTATCAAGCGTTGGTTATTTTTCTTAAAATGAGAAATAGCTGTTAGAAAATGATTGTTGTAGTCAGAAAATTGATTTCCTACTTCCTCCAGGAGGAATGGTCTTCCAGTACACATTGCCTTTTTATACATTATTAAAAAAAATCTTCACATTTAGTTATTTGGTTGTAAGATCCCATCAGTCATCAGAATTTATCCCTTGCAGAATCTTGTCATCTTGTCAATCCATTACGCCAGTGCATTAAATAAGAAATAGGTCACTTAGCATATGACAGGATATCATTTTCCAAGGCAGTTCATTTGAGCCCCAAATAAGCTACCACATTTCTGAGATGTAATCCTGTATTGTGTACAGTAACTCAAAGTAAGTTCCACTAAACTCAATAGGACATTTTATAAGATGAACTGATATAGTACAACACAACTTTAGTACTCCCTAGAAAGCTTGGATCACAATTTCTGTGGCACACTTCATTCTCACCATGTTACACACGGGCAGTACAGTGCCATACCATAAATAATTAAAAATTTGGGGAGGGAGCCCCAAATTTTAGATTTTCACAATGTTTCCACCACAACACCTGGTATGGAAAGGAATCACTTTGTTATTAAACATATTCATCAAGTAGAACACAGACTGAAACTAAAGCAGCATTTTCTACTGATACTTTCCTCAACTGCTTGGGTATAATTCATATGAATTACAGGTATTATGGTCTAACAAGCAACAGATTGGTGGAAGGCAATCTTAAAATAAACTACAAATCACAACCAATTTCAATTTACTAATACTAATTGGGATAATTTTAATTCCAAAAAAATTACTTAGAAAATTGTCAAATTTTATTAAGATGCACTAAGATGCTGAAGAAAATGGTCAAGGTTTATTATGACCATCACATGTAATGTATTGCTGAGTGTCAATTAAACCCTTATACAAAGCTTATGTGTAAACATTGTATTTCCATATGCATTTAATCATAAGCATGACATATATAGTATACTGAATTTCAGACTACTTAAGTTAGTTTTATATATTAATGTGCCTAGAAGCAGGCTAAACTAGGTTCATATCCTCCAGTAAAAATCATGGATCACAAACAGGGTTATTTTAAATAAAGGATTCTTATCACAGAACTTTTAAAGTATTTTTTGGAAATATTTTTATTTTGCATTCACCTGTGTTTCAAAGAAAAAAAACATGCTAATAATCATTTATAATTTTCATTAAATTAAACAGAATGGTAACAATGTTTTAATATATATATAAAAATAGGTTTAAAGTTAAGGCTCATATTTCAGCGGCAATATTCAGAAGTACTTAGCAATCTTGGCCACACAGAACTAAACACTCAAAGCTGCAAAAAAGGTCAACTTGCTAGAAATCCTGAGGGATTCATAATTCAGAACTAATATGTAATATACCTCGTTAGGTATTCTATTGCCATTTTGGGAATCTTGTCAATTATGCCGTCAATTAAAATAACTTCAGTAGCTAAAAGATAAATTATACTGAAAACTGATAATTGAGTCAACAAAATAGCAACTTTGCTGAACTTTCTTAGTTTCTTCAGCTAAAAAAACCTAGATAGTTGCCATAACATTAAACCACATCTGCCATTCTTCATATGCTTTATCAATTTCTTCCCTTATGAATGTTTATAAATCAAATGGTGGCGTGTCTGTCGCCTGCAACAGACGTCTCTCTGGGACCTAACTTCTACCTTAGTTGAACTAGTTAGCACTATTAAACTCCATTCTTTGCGAGCTTAAAATCTTCCCCCTCTCCAGCTTTGTTGGGTTGTTTTATTTTTTCTCTCTTGAAATAAAAGGCACAGTTTGTGAGGGGATATTTCAGAAGATTGATTGTCTTAAAATACAGTCTAAAAAGGTCGACAGTCCCACCATTTAAGATTTCTGCTCTCTACTCATGCAACGTCCTCTAGGTAATCTGCTTCAACGCTTAACTGAGAAATAGTGAAGTCTTGTGTGAGGTCTTCAAGCTAGGAAGAAAAAAAAATGGGGAAAAATCAACTAATCTTAAAATTCAGGCTAGAGTATTCTATATCTATTAAATATATTACTTTCCTTTTTTAAAAAGGCACTATCAGCATAACTCAATTCAGAGACTTTAGGAAACATATAGTACAAAATATATGCCTGTTATTGAAGAAATGTTCCCGTTCACAATGCGGCATAATCCAACCTTGATTCAAAGTTTCAGATTAGGCTTAAATTTGTTTTGGAAGCCAGAAATAAAGTAAACTAAAATGCTCATGCCTATTAGGAGCTGTGGTGGTGCAATGGTTAGAATGCAGTATTGCAGGCTAACTCTGCCCACAGCCAGGAGTTCAATCCTTATTATCGGCTCAAATTTGACTCAGCCTTCCATCTTCCTGAGGTAGGTAAAATGAGGACCCAGACTGTTGGGAGCAATATTATGACATTGTAAACTGCTCAGAGAGTGCTATAAAGCACTATAGAGTTGTATATAAGTCTAAGCACTATTGCTATTCATCAGATAAGTTTATAGCACCTTGCATATCTTGAATATCTGGCTATCAACCTCTTCAAATATCATATTCCAGAATCTGGGGCTTAGTTAATCACATAATGAAATACTGTCACTTATGGCCGTATTATCTAAAATTCTGTAGTGGAATCCATTTATTTGAAGTTTTTTTTTGAACCCAGTGATGTATCTTGAGTTTTTCAGTGCAGTCTTTTCCTACTTCATCAATGGAAGAAGTATGACTAGAGTTTGCATTTGTCCCGCACCTTCCCATCTCTTCTAAAGCAGTTCTCCCTTTTCATGTAATATATTTAGAGTATCCAGTATCACCACCCTTCCCCCTATCCCTCATTTTCTACTTGTGAGCTTTATTAAAAGCTGCAATTGTATAGATCACTGTGAAAAACAGTGCACATATTGTGTTCCCTTCTCCGACTCTTACCATTGATGCCAACAGTTACACTAATCAAAGATGAAAAATGTATGGTGGTGTTCTCAGCTGAGCAATTACATTTAAAATCGTAAATGAGGATTTGTTTTTTGCTTATAAATTGTGGACTGAAAGAAGTAAAATCAGCTACGATCCTAGATGTGTGCATCACATTAATCTTTGAGTTTCGGATTATTTAGTGCTGCTTGCACTAGTGGGAAAAGTCACACAGAAGCAAACAGTCCATATGCATTTGTAACAATATTTGTGCAATTCCTATTTTTGTACAAATCAGGGACCTGCATAAACAAGTATGGGACTTGTCTGCTTATCTTGGGGTAATATTTTCAACTAAAAATTGCATCTTCCTTGCCTTTTCTTTATCACATGATTGTCTCAATCTATTCAAACCTTTATTAATATTGTCTTTAAAAGAATCTCATATTGAGATCTGCTGATACTCTATAGCCAGCTCAATTATATTTTATTGGCAACAGTTCTGGATCAAAAGCAATATCTAGACTAATATAAACATTTCAATTTGTGATATTAATTCCTTTCCCAGTAATGGTTTATTTTGCTATATACTAGATATATCATCAACCCCAATTAGAGTGTTAAAGTAAATCATACTTTTTCATTAGTAATGAAGTCGTCTAATTCGATAGAAATATCATCTATTTCTTCACCAATGCTGACTTCACTTTTCTCTGACTGATGACTGATGCTAACAAAAGAAAAAGTTAAAACATGAAAATTAAATATTCAATAATATTACATAAATATTACTACGCTGAAATTTGCATTGAAACAGTACAATATATCATGATTTATAACATTACAATAAACTTGGGGGGGAAGAAACTATTTATTCCCATCTATTCTTTATTTTCAAATCTCTACAAGAAAAATCTGTAATCCAGAAATATAAAATGCCAAAAGAATTTATTACACAGTAACATAAACCCTGATTTCCATTTGAAATGATTATTTAGTACCTGTGCAATGAATGATTATTTAGTACCTGTGTAACATAAAGGATTTATTCCTACATAGAATATTGTGCATATAAAATGATACATAGACTAGTTTAAATAAAGTCCATAACTTGGCACCAAATCTAATTTGATATTGATTTACAAATAGCTTGCTCCTAAGAACTCATCTAAGCATTTAAATAGATGCAATGTTAATTGACTTTACAGTTAATGACGGCAAACTGCCAGATATCAAAGAATTTATAAAAGCAACCAAACTTATTTTACAAAAATTTAAAATATTAGGTATAAAACCTATGGCGTATACAAATTTTCCAATACCAGTTTTTTTTAATTGCAAAGCCGCTTTAGAGTGAATTGAATAATGCTGCTGCAGAAAATAATTATAACAATGAAGAGATTTGGGTGAGTACTGGGTCTTCCTGAAAAAAACGGTCCCTGTTTTGTATTTCTGTTCATAGCATAGGCAAATAAGGAAGTTTTTCCCCCAGCTGCTTCTTTTAATTAGCTGTTTCCCCATTCAGGTTTTTTTTAAAATCCCATTTATATCCCGCCCTTCTCCGAAGACTCAGGGCGGCTTACAATTTAAGCACAAACCAATGTGCTTAGCAATAGCCTTCATTCTATGTATATGCCTACTTATTAGGGCCTTCGCCCCCCCCCCCAAGCAGCATTATTACAAAGTCAGCTTATTGCCCCCAACAATCTGGGTCAAGTGATCTCTTTCCTTTGGAAGTACTCAGTCATGGCAGGCTTGGAAGGACCAGATAAGTAAGAGATTGTTTCACATAACACTTTTGATAATTACTAGGCAAGAAAATATAAGCAATGTAAGCTTAATCAGAAGTATGTGCAATTACAAACAGAATATCTCTACTGTAGAGCATGAGCTGGGAAAGTCCTCCTAAGGAAGTGTCTTCAATATAGACCTATCCTCAAATGATGCTATGCATTAGGGGGAATCATCTGGGGAATTGTTTTGTTGCCTTTACAAAGGAAGGAGCTTCCAACATCTGAGGACTGTAAGATTCTATCTTATATGTACACTTCTCTTTTGTATCACATCTTACTCCTTGCTTGACTGAAGTTACATTTTTGCTTTTCTCTGCTCAACACACTATCTCGGATTCTACCTCATGCGAGTATTTATTTTCATTTGAAGCTATGGACGTCTTTCCCACTTTCTACTGTGGCAAAGTAACATAAAAATGATGATCAAATCTGCATATGACTCAAAGATGAGAGAAAAGCAGTCATATTAAGAGGACTGGTCTAAGATCAAGATTCCGGAGGACTTTAATAATTTGGAATAAAGGCAAAATCCAGAAAGATGAATTTCAAGAAACAAGGAAACATCAGAAAATTAAGTGTAGGACTGGAGGCAGCAGATAGAATGGAAAGAGACCATACAAGTGTCTGGTGGATCACAAGATAAACTGGGCCACCGGTGCCTTGGACAGTAAGGACAATCCTTCACTGGAGCTGTTTCAACCAAGGTTGGATGTGAATACTGTAGAGTGATTTCTGTACTAGGGAATTGGGTTAGATGCTCTTCAAGGACATTTCCAGCTCTTACATTGTATGATACTGTTGGATATTTCTACCTTTTAGCAAACTTAGATAAATATCCATCTTCCTGAAAATTAGTAGCCTAAGAATTTTAATATTTTTCTCTTACCTGTTAAAATCATCAACATATTCATCTTCCTCTCCTGTTTGTAAACAATTAAATAAACAATTAGAAGAGCTGAAGTTGTGCCTTTCTCTCCTCTCTCTCTCTCTCTCTCTCTCTCTCTCTCTCTCTCTCTCTCTCTCTCTCTCTCACACCAACATCAACAGCTAATGAGGCTTGAAGTTCACCTTTTCCTTGTTGCTCTGCAGGGTTTTTTCTACCATCTTTGTTCTTTTTTTGTGTTAGTTTTTATTGTTGTTTGTTTTCAAATGTTTTCAACAATTGTAAACTGCCCAGTCACTGAGAGTCAGGCAGCATATAATATTTTAATATATATTATTATAAAATGCAAGTATTTTTTGAGAAAAAAAGTGAATTTTAAGAATAACACATGTTCAATGTATACTGCTTACACATTTACAACCATCTGCAGTATCCCACATGACTATAATTTATGACTTTTTTGCCAAAACACAGAATTTACTTCCTGTTTTCAGCAAAAATGCCCCATACAAAATAATGACTTTGCTTAACAACTGCAGCATTCACTTAACACCTGCAAATTCACTTAATAGCTTTGGTGAATTTGCTTAATAACCACTTCAAAAAAGATAATAAAATCAACTCAGTCACATGATGACCCATTTTATGAAGATCATTATTTAACAACTTTAATGAGCAGGCTCTATTAGAGTAGTAAGTTGAGAACTACCTGTAAAGGTAAACCATATTAATTCCTAGAAAAACCATTCTGCAACTACATATACAAATTTTAACTGTGCTTCTGCAGATAAGCTACTTGCCCAGTTCAAGAGATCCAAGTTTAGAATTCACCATCCTTACATCTTTCAAAATTGAATTTGCATCTGTAAAATAGAATTAGTCAGATTAAAAAATGGTGTTTGCACTTTACATAAAGCCTGTTAAAGTAAAAGTTTAAAAACATTATTAAAATTAAATCCTATTTTAGGTTGCTATATTGTTATTATGACTAGTATCGGGTACAGAAATCTATTTTTTACTTTCCTTTTCTCTACATTTGTAAAAAATCTATTCCCAAAAGGATTTGTGAATCTTTTTAAACAAAGGGAATTGTCCAAATTGGATACAGTGATCTTTGCTTGCTCTTTACCACCTGCACTGTTTGGGTGCAGAGAGCTGTAGTGGTAGAAAAGGGAAACCTACAAGAGGACTTTTCTTTCTTTTTTTATAAACAAGTTTTATTGATTTTTTAATATTTACATAAACATGTATTTGTGAAACAATATGGTGGTTGGGTAATTAAAATAAGAAATAACCAGTTGTAAATAGTTCAGGTTACATCAACAGAAATGCCCTCTCTAATTCCCTTAGTGATTACCTAGTCAAAATAAGCAAGTTAGTACACTTCTAGTTATCACCTAGTCAATCAACAAAATTTAAAATATATTTTCACTAATACATATCAATATCCTGTTTTTAAATTTTATCTAATTGCAATAAAATATTCTAGCATAGCCTATAGTATATAAGAAAAAGCTTATTTTTGGGTAACCCACAATTCCCTATTTCACTAAAGAATAATTCTTTTGTCTACAAAACTTACATTGTTCATTACAAAACATTCTTATGTTTTACCATTAAAGTCTAGTTTTCCTTAACAAATCACCAGTTATTAGAAATACATTTTTTGTCTTAACAAAAAATGTAAGATAGCAATTATTAAAATGCTATCTTTTATATATAAAGTTCCAGATTCTATACTATAGTTCAAAAGTAACCACTGAACATTCTATAAGTCATCTTGACCATACATCAATTATTAAAATACTATATTTTGATATGTCATTCCAAATTCTATAATATAGTTCGGAGTTATATTCTAAAAGCTTACTTTTGTTCTCCTTTACAGATCTAAAAGCTAAATGTAAAATCAGTGATATTTTTTAGAGATTCCCCTTAATCTATAGAAAGATATTTTTATAGTCTATCTTTAGGAATCCCAAAAGAGAAACAAGTTCAATTTTTTAAATCTAACTCTTGCCTTCCTTTTGTGCCAATCATGCTTCCCTCTTGGCATCTTTAAATTCTCACATGTATCTTCCTTTCTTCCTATACCCCTTATTTGAATCCAGGGAGCATATCCAAATGTCAGTTTTGCAAGGAAAATGTCCCCTTTGTAACCATTGTATTTTTGCTTTCAATTTTTGGTGGTTGATATAATTGTCATTAAATCAGTCTAATCTTTTTGTTCTTCCAATTCTATCTGGGTTAGGTAGTAGGTAGTAGCTGGTATTATGGTTGTCATTTGATTAGTTGAATTCTCAATATAGTGTATTTGAAGGCCTTTAGTGTCTTCACTCTTAGTATTGCTTTCTTCAGGTGCTGTTGCTTTTTGGCTTGTAAGTTTTGTAGTTGCCATTAAAGTTTGGACTTTAAGGTTTTCTGTAGGTTGCTTTTGTTGTTCTTTGAAATCTCCTATTTTAGTTAGTTTCCACTTCTTCTATTTAGTTTTGGGTTATCTTTTCCTCATTTACAGTCAGAATTTGATTTGGTGGCTTTCAGTTGTCAGATTTTTCTTGGAGTTTGGCTTTAATTTGCTCTCTCATTGCCAAGATCGTGTCCAGTATCAGTTATAATCAAGTGGTGGGATATATTCATCCATTTCGTTGTTGTTTGCAGTTAAATCTTCCATGGAGGCTGTTTTAATAGTCAAAGATTTTCTACCTCCTGAAGAGTTGTATTCAGTGCCAGGTGTTCCCACACTTATCTTTAAGCATTGTTTCAGTCAGCTCTCATAACAGAAAAAGGAAATTTATTTGCTGTACCAGGTTTCGCCACAAGATGTCATCAAAAACATATAACATGCAATGTAAGAATTTTTTTTCTTTTTCTTTTTTTTCCAAATTAATATAGAACTTTTGTAGGATTACTCCCAATTTTTTCTTTAATTTATAGCTTAGAGAGAGGAAAGGATAGTGGATCCCCAGCAACAAATAGAAGCTTTTTAGTAAATACAGATGAAATTGCTTAAATTCTTTGCTGAGTTAATTGAATTTATTTTGTAGCTTTGAGGCTTTTAGATTTGTTCCCAAAGTAGATATTCGCCGTTTTCTCAAAAAAATGGGGAAGGAGATTTTCAGGAAAGTCCCACAGGAAGATGGTTAAGGGAATAGGAAAGGTAAGGTTGACTCAGCCTTCCATCCTTCCGAGGTAGGTAAAATGAGGACCCAGATTGTTGGGGGCAATAAGCTGATGAGGACCCAGATTGTTGGGGGCAATAATGCCGCTGGGGGGGCCCTGAAAGCCCTAATAAGCAGGCATATACATAGAATGAAGGCTATTGCTAAGCACATTGGTTTGTGCTTTAGATTGTAAGCCGCCCTGAGTCTTCAGAGAAGGGCGAGATATAAATAGGATTAAAATAAATAAATAAAAGCTCACCCAGGTCCTCCAGATTGCTTCTTAGTGCTAGGTAGTGCTTTTGGCTTTCGGCAGGAAGCGGCTTAGTGATCGGCCATCTTTATGGCTGGTCTCTTCTTCTTCGGGCCAAAGGAGATGATCCCGGATTCCAGCGGAGGGCTGCCGCCCTTCCGTGATCGCAGGGAAGTCCTCCTCTTGGTAATCGCCCCCCCAGGGCAATTTTTGACCCTTTTCAGGGTCCTCCAAAAAAGAAACGGATGGCAGGAAGCAGACTGTTCCTGCATGTACAGAAGCGCCCCGTGCGCGAACTGGAAGCCCCCTACGAGAGGACTTTTCCAATGTTTTCAGGTTATAGAACCTGGAACCTTTAATCAAGGCAAAGCACTAATGACAGAGCTGTATTTGAGTGAACTTTTTTCTCCTTAAGTTTCTCAGAGAATCCCATCAACTTCTCATGGAACCCTAAGGTTCTGCAGAATGCAATCTGAAAAACCTGGCCTAGAAAAGAGACATTATATGTGTACAAAGAGATGTGAAAAAGTTTATATGTGAATGGCTAGTTGGGATATCTCTTCTGACTGGTGGTATGTACCTGCTTGCTTAAGACTGATTTGGCAATTGAGTTTAAACTATCCATCCCTACTCCACTCATAGAACAGCCCTGCCAAGTTACTTATATAATAAATGTAGCATCTTCTGAAATTGGTTTTGGAAGGGAAGTATGTAGTGGGAATGCGAAAGAAGAAAGAATTCTAATGCATAAGTCAAAATCCACTCTTATATCTTTGGGTACATCTAAAGGACAAATGGTACATTTCTAATACTTAACCTGGCTTTTGGAGGAAAGCTACTTCAGTTCAGCAATTAAACAATTAAATCTTGTTACCAACTATCAGTTCTGTATTTTTGCAATGCATTAGCTATCACAGGCAATGTGTATCCCACTCCCTCACTTTCCTTATACAACAGGAATGACAATGTGTTAACCACATTGATTTGTGCTTTAAATTGTAAGCCGCCCTGAGCCTTCGGAGAAGGGCGGGATATAAATGGGATTTTTTTTTAAAAAAAAATGGATTAGACATCTGATCATATAACACAAGCTAACCACGAAATTTAGGACATGGGACTGCCAATTCCCATTACATTCTGTTCAGTACAGCCAAGATAGCTGTGTAAATACTTACTGTCAGAATCCTTTAATGGAGGTACTCCACTCAAAGAATTCAGCCCACTCTTTACAGGTAATGAATCAGAAAGAGATGCAACATTTGCTGCTTTGTTGTAATCGTTTTTCCTTTAATAAAAAAGGGTGGGGAAAGCAGTCATCTTCCAACTACTTTACCATTCACTTACTAATAAAATATGGCAACTAACAAAATGAATAATGACTTCTGCTACAAAATGTATCGATTGCTTACTTAATCTCAGACTTCTGCTGCTTTCACGTATAGGAAGATTCTTTAAAACATTTATGTTACAGAAATGATCACCAACATCAATAGTTTCATGGAAAAAAGAGATTACATTGTAATATAACCTGTATACAACTGAGTTAGAATTCTGGATTTAGTTAACATTTTTCTTAACACAGAAGGCAATTCTGAGACAGATTAATTCTCTGAACTTATAAAAAATGTTTTCATTAACAGCCCTTTTTTGACTCTTACAATTTTTAGCTGAAATTGAAAAAGCTACATATATACAAAAGATTGCAAAATGAGAGGACAATGTTGTTGTATGAAAAGGCTGAAGCACTTTTCATAGTTTATCACTCTGAACATATATTTTACACCATGTAGACAGCTGCTCCTAGTGCCAAACTAAATTTTTAGAAGAATTTAAATAGATTTTTATACAGTTAGTCCCTGACTTACAAGCACAATTTGGACTGGCAAATTCAATGTTAAGCAGTGTGGTCATTAAACAAGAAATCACGTGACCTCGATTTATGACCTTTCCTGCCAGCTTCCCTTTTTACTTGTCAGAAGCCAGCTGGGAAGTCTGCAAATGGTGATCATCTGACTGCAGTTTGCTGCAAGTGTTGTGAGCCGGTTACCAAGTGCCCGGATCATGATCATGTGACATTGGGATGCTATGACAGTCTTAAGTGTAAGGACTGATCGTAAGTTACTTTTTTCATCACTGCCATAACTTTGTACAGTCACTAAAGAAATCGTCCTAAATCAAGGACAACCCGCATAACATATTCGGAAAATGCCTTGCAAGTATAGAGCTTAGTACAGGATCCTCCAAGCTGGAACACTAATCTTGTGGCATTGTCAGCTTCTGGAGACCTATGTATGAAGAAATTATGGCTTCACTATGATCAAATATATTTCCACATTTAATGTAAATATTTCCATGTCAAAAGATTCTACTGCAAATAGAAGATATATTTTCTATTTGTTGTTTTTTTAAAAAATTGTGTTCAGCATTTTATTATTGCAGGAAAACATTAGAAAGGTTTTAGCAGTATAATCTAAAAGTTGGGGAATTTAAGAAAAGATTTTGCTGTGCAAAATAGGCAGTAAAACAAGCTACTTGTCATTTGTTTTGTGCAAAAGAAAAGCTTCTAAAGCCTATCCTGTATTTACTGCAAAAGTAAACACAGCATCTTTCATATAAAAATACTCTCATAAATACGTTAGATCAGTGTATTTAACTTACCAACCATATGATTGTTCTGGTTTTGGTAATGGATCATCAAAGAAAGAATCACCCTCTGCATCCTCTTCTGTTGCTAGATTATTTTTTTCTTTGGTATCTATTTCTTTGTTTGGTTCAGAAATTACTTTTATTTCATTTGGTAAGAAGTGAATGCTGCCTTTGCTCTTTGCTTCTCCAGACAAAATGCTTGTATCACTGTGACTGGTTGCGACGACCTTAAAGAAATTACACACTCTCTTAAATAATGCCACACAATCTGTTTCCTTTGAATTGTTTACAATTTTTGGATAATACAAGAACACAGAACTAACAATAGATCAATAATTTAGTCACAGTCACTAGTCACAGTATTGTGACTAGTGTGTCATATTAATAGCCTCTTTGCATATATTATGCTGCAATATAATGCAGGTGTAAGAAGAGATCTCAATTCCAGAGTCTTGTAAAATTAAAAAGTTTTCTACTGATTGCTATTATCAAGGTACCCAATACTCCCTCAATGAACTTAAACAGCAATATGTAATGCTAAACAAACTAACATGTAGAATAAAAAAACAAATTAGTAATAAAAGAATAAAAAGTAGACGAGATTAAATATTCTTTCCCATTCCCCTGTTAATATTTTTCCACTGTGATACTTCAGTGGTAAACATGAAGTTGTAAAATGTACAATTCTACTTTGAATCCTGAAGGGTCTGAGTATGGTGAACAGAAAAAACTACTTCTAGATAAGGCAAAAACCAAAAGCCACCCATTGCCACATAATCACTTCATAAACAAGACCAATAAATAACCTTAAAAAGATTTAAACTTAAAAAAAATACCCATCGTCTTACTTTTTCTTTGGAAAGGGTATTGGAAATTAGAAAAAAATATTTTAATACATTCCCTATTTTTTGCTCAAGAATACCAAGATATAAAATTATTACTTGACTATAGTCAAGCACAGCAGCACTAAACACCATGTTCAATTATTTCTACAAGTTATCATATCTTCATAGTTAAATTGCCACATTCAACATCTTAAATATGTAAATTGCTGTAGGGAAAAAAGAGGGAAATGTTAACTTTATAAATCATCATGAATTGTGTGAAAGTGGCATGATTACAAATGTGGAAAGTGTAAATAAATAATAAATAAATTAAAAATAAAATCCATAATCATATATCTGCTAAATATATCAATGTTTCCAATTTACAGAGGTACAAACAGCAACATTTTATTATACAAAAAATCACAATAGAAAAAGATAAGAAATGTCTCCTTCAAACTGCAAATTCAATGCTAAAATGTCTTTATTCTATATAATGGGTATGGAGTGTAAAAATGCAATTACCGTATTTTCCGGCATATAAGACGACTTTTGAACCCCTGAAAATCTTCTCAAAAGTTGGGGGGTCGTCTTATACGCCCAGTCGCCTTATACGCCGGAAAATCAGTGGGTGGCATCTGGCGGGAGCTGGCAGGGCAGTCCTGCGCATGCGCGCACTCCCCGGCTGCTCTTTAGCAGCTGGGGAGTGCGCGCGTGTGCAGGACTGCCCTGCCGACTCCCGTCCGACGCTCTTCGCTCTTGAGGCAGCTGCTGCCTCAAGAGGGAAGAGCCGGTTCGCTCTTCCCTCTTGAGGCAGCAGCTGCCTCAAGAGCGAAGAGCGTGGAGCCGGCAGGGCAGTCCTGCGCACGCGCGCACTCCCCGGCTGCTCCTTAGCAGGACTGCCCTGCCGACTCCCGTCCGACGCTCTTCGCTGTTCGCTCTTCGCTCTTGAGGCAGCTGCGTGGAGCCGGCAGGGAAGTCCTGCGTGTGCGTGCATTTGCAGGACTTCCCTGCCGGCTCGCTCTTCCCTAAGAGCGTCGGATGGGAGCCGGCAGGGAAGTCCTGCTCCTGTCCGATGCTGCGCTTCCGCCGGGCGGTGCTGGCCGAGACGAGCCAGCAGGCAGCCGCCGTGATCGCGGCGCTGAGGGGCAGCAGCCCCACGCGCAGCAGCAGCCGCCGGCTCAGCAACAGGTCCGAGCGCAGGAGCCGCACCGCCAGGCTGCCCAGGAAAAGCAGCCACACCGAGAGGCTGCACGCCCAGTCCAGCTCCATGAGGGGCAGGGCGGGAAGCCGGTTGGGAAGAGGGACCGGGAGCCTGGGCCGAGCGCGCCTCGGCCGACGGTGAGAGGGAAGCGGCACATGAAAAAGAGGCTGCGGGCGGAGCTGCCCCGCCCTGCGCCAAATGGGAGAAGTTCAAGGCCTGGGGGGAAGCAGGAGGGGCGCCGGCCGTGGCGGGTGGCGGCTGCCCTCCGGCGCTGCCTGCCGCCTGGGAAACGCTGCGTCTCGGGGGCCAGCGGGAGCAGTGGGAGGGGCGGCGGGACCAGTCGGGCCTTCGCTTCCTCTGCCACGGACAGGGAAGGCAGGGCATGTAAGTATTTTCTGGCGTATAAGACAAAAAACCTTGAAAAACTTCTTAAAAGTAGGGGGTCGTCTTATACGCCGGGTCGTCTTATACGCCGGAAAATACGGTATATGTAACATGTAGTTCCACCCTCTCATGAGCCAGGAAGAATTGTTTTTCTCCCCTAAATGCATTCAACTTTGAATAACAAGCTCACCAACATGCTATATCAATAATACAGATCAAAATGTTTATTTAATATAAATTATGTATTTTATACGAAGAAAGTAATTCAAAACCATCTACTAAAAAGAATACTTTGTCAGTTCAATAATCAATGGTTTTTGGCAATAAAGAAGGGACAAACAAATGACAGGGCGTTGAAATCTCAGCTAACTGCTCAGAAAATAAAACCAGAGCACCTTATTTAATTAGCTCTGCTGAAGACACATTTCACACAAAAATAATCCACTGTCAGTGAATTTTTAAAAAATTTTTAAACCAGTTATCAACCAGTTTTGGTGAAAATAAAATATCATCAAAGTCTAGACCAAACTGAGTTGCGGCAAAAATTTGCAACTTGTCTATTTCTTCTGTTAAGGGAGAATAAGTCATCTTTAATAGATCAGGAAGAAGGAAAGACACTTGTATCTAAGAGATTCTCTATCATCCAGGTCATGGTTGTCCCAAAGGTCCTTTTCCAAAAGACAACTTGGACTTTCTTCGGTTTTTTTTTTCCTTTGGAAATATTTCGTTTCCCATCCACTTCTTGGATGAGAAGTGAAATGTTTTCAAAGGAAAAAAACCCAAGTAAGTCCAGTTGTCTTTTGGAAAAGCAACTTTGGGAAAGACACTTGTATAGTTTCATATCACATCTCATTCTTAATACCTTTTGCAATATTTCTGGTTTTTTCCTTCCTGCTGCTTTTCTGAAAGGTGGAAAGAGAGTGAAGGCGGAGCAAGCAACAAAAAGAGATTTTTGTTATATTTTAAATTTCTCAGTGAAAAAATTATTACTGGTAATATATGTCTATGGAGATTCTCAGTCATCCAGGTCATAGTTATCCCAAATATGCTCTTTTCACCTTTTTTCAACTGGACAGTCCAGTTGCCTTGTGAAAAAAGCACCTTTGGAATACTGGTAATATAATTCTGTTATATAAAATGATACATATCCACCATAACTAAGATTCTTCAATTACTGGTAGCCTTGACTTTCAACCACAATTGGGACTGGGATTTTCATTGCTAGGCAAGGTGGCTGTTAAGGGAATCACCAATTTTAAGATTTTTGCTGTGAATCACAGTGGTCATTAAGTGAATACATGGCTGTTAGGTGAATCAGGCTTCCTCCAATGATTTGCTTGTCAGAAGCCAGCTGGGAAAGTCACCAATGACAATCATGTGACCTCAGGATTTTGTAACTGTCATAAAGCTATACCAGTGGCCAAGTGTCTAAAGTTTAATAATGTAGCTGTGGGGATGCTGCAATGGTCATAATTGCGAGAACCAGTTATTTCACTTTTTTCAGTGCCATTATAACTTAAACAGTCATTAAACAAATGATCGTAAGTCAATGACTACCTGTTGTGAAAAAACGGTCAGGTCCATTTATTGGATGGATGTTTCAGCTCCATCCAGCCACCACGACTCTACCCCAAATTAAGCGATTACAGCATTGTAAATAGGGAGTAAAAAGGGAGTTGTTGGATGGATGTTAATTTTAACAGGAGAACAGGAACAGCATGAGATTCAATTAACCAACTGTTTCCATTTCCTTGTCTCACAACTGGATGTAAGGGATTGGATAAATAAGAAAGTAGTATGTTTTGTTTTATGGTCTTAAGGAGATGGTACTGTAAACATTTTTGATTAAATGTCCTTTGGGTAGAAGCAAGGATTAGAGCAGGTTAATCAACATCATTCTCTTCCTGAGCTTCAGTGAGTAGCCTAACTAACTCCACTAAACAGTAGAAAAAAGTTCCTATTACAGGTCCATCTTTCAAGATATAAGCCTAGTTTTGATACTTTCACGTTATTGGTAAGATCAAGTAACACTTAACCTTACCTTCCATGGGTGATGAAGAACGAAATAATCCTGATACACAATCCCTGATAGCTACTACCTGCAAAAATGTCTATAGGCTCCATTTTGCAAATCGGGCATTTGAGCACTTTTTTATATCATTAATAACAATAGCTTTTTATAAGGGTTGAGACATCAGAGAAAGATACAATTATAAAAATACCCAAACAGCAGAAGAAAAACAACCCAAATTGCACACCAGATCTTTCTGGGTGAGTGTTATCCCATCCAGAGTCAGAGATATCAGCTCTCCTGACCCTGGGGAGTCATAGCCCCACAATCAATCCATCTTACTAGAGTTGAGACCTAGTCAGTTTTCCTCATCCAGGCCCTTACGGCCTCTGGGCATAAAGCCAGCAGCTGAACTGCACTACTTCACCAGCATGGATTAAAGATGTATAACTGGGTACAATCAGTGTACTGACAATCTCTCCATCAGCTTTGATGTTAAACAGGAAGAGACAGAGCCCTGAGGTACCTTGGTAACCTAGGGGTGCATATCATTTTCCACACCACAACTGATTGGTACAAGCCACAGAGAAAAGAGGAGAACCACCACAAAATAGTGCCTCCCAATTTGCGGAGCCAGTCCAGAAAGTTACCATGGTCAGTGATATCAGAAGCTGCCAAGAGACTCAAGACACACACAACTCTTCTATCCCAAGCTCTCTCCAATGTTTACTGATTAAGTGCAACCAATGCTGTCCCACTACTATTGTCTATCTGGAATCCTGACTGAAAAGGCTCTCTACCTAATGTGCTTCACCCAAGGCCCTCCACAAACTGGAGCTTTCCTCTGTCGTTATGAGGCCAACCTACAAACAAGATTAGGGAAAAGCTTCAAGCTATTCCAGGTTTCTCTGCATTTATTCATAGTAAATGTCACGCATGAATTAGCTGACAAAAATCAGGAACTGATAGTATTCATGAGCAATACCCATTAAATTATGTAAATATATGTAGATGTTAAGGATTCAAACGTAAAACTTGACACAAAGCATCAGCATGTAGGAACGCTTAACTTATTAAGCTATTAGGGAGCCAGACAAATGGGCACTTCGTAAGTATTTGTCAACCTAATTACATACATTTCATTAAATGTTCGCACAAATATGATTATTGTGTGTTTCAAAGTACATGTTACAACTGTATATAGGTGGAGTTAGTTTACCGAAATGCAATTGAGCCAGTTGCATTTACTTCTTAGTGCAAGCTGCTCCTTTATTCAAGTTAGAAACAGAGGCACTTGCCAGGTTCTTCTGCTCATGCATGTTACCTGCTCAGTTGTGTTCAAGCACCTTTTCTGTTTACGATGTCCTTTATACCTTGGTATCTGAACATAAGAATAAAATAATGGCATAAAAATGAAAATAAATTGTATGTGGGGTATCTCATGTTAAAACTAAATACTAGCATAATAAAACTATGTTGTTTTACTTAAAATCTTTAAAATCCTGGTGTTAAAAATGTTGATTTTGTGGAATAGCACATCAACTGTAAGTGAATCCCGCCATTTGCAGTTCTCTGTCACTTGGAAAAATTGACTTCTTCAGTTGCAAAGCCTATTAGATGCGGAATGAATCATGCATTCCGCTTGAGCTGGTGATAAGTCTCTTATCTAGCCAACCTTCTAATTTATTTTATTGTCCAGAGCACTTCAGTATTTCTATTAGGCAATGTCATGCTTATCTGTCCTTCTGTAAGCAATAAAAACGGAATTAAATCCAGTATTGCCTGAAGATAATTGACCATTGACCATTTCTTTTTACATTTCATTATGGTATGCTGCTCAGTCACTCTATGCGAGATGGGTGGTCATATAAGTTTGGTTAGTAAAATAAATAAAATAAAGCCATTATGCAAACTGGATCTTACTGTTAATTAAATATTAAATATTCTCAGAAAACGTCAGAAAAAAGGAGCAAAATGTAATCACGTGACTGCAACTGGTTATAAATGAGAGCTGGTTGCCAAGTGCCCAAAATGCAATCACATGACTATATATAGTGAAAGGCAGTTAGTAAATAGCTTTTTCCCCCAAGTCCATCCTAACTTCAAATGGTCATTAAGTGACTAGTTGTAAATCAAGGACTCTGTATGTAGCTCAATCATACTTAACAATATTAGTGGCAAAATCTAACCAATGATATTGGTTCTAAACAGTCACCGCGATCTAGGTTCTCCATTCCCAAAACACTATATTCAGGCTTACACAGGGTATTGTTTGTTACCTTCTATCTCTATCTGTTCAGTAGAGATGTTAACTACACTGAAACAATTCTTTGTTTTATTTATAGAAAAACGCTTCTATGACGCATCAAACAGTGAAAGTTCAGTTACCTTCAAGGAAATCTCACTTGCTGAACTGAGTTTCTCTATAGATTCATATTAAGTCTCTCGGATATGTAGACCTTAAAACCATTTTTAATGTACAGAATAAAATCAACAGCTTTAACAGCAACTAAGCCTGGTCCTTCAGTACAAGCATGATTTCTGTTATTATGCACTAGTGAGCAGCTCAGCTATCATATTCTGCACTAATTGAAGCTTTTGGACACTTTTCAAGGTACTCCCACATACTACTACATATTGGATTAGTCTGATATAACCAAGTTTATATAATTGTCGACACCTGGAAATTGAGAAACATTCCTGATTTGCTTTTCCAGGAGGAATGCAATCCCACATATAGCAATTTGTGACCACTGACCTCTTGGCTGGATTTCATTTCGTTTTCCCTTATACACATTCATCCCTGAATACAACAATATTGATTACATCCTTGGAGCCAGATGGTAAACATTAGTAAAACTATGTCACACACCTGTATTTTATTGTTTATGTCGTTTTTTTCTTTAAAACTGTATTCTCTATATTTTAAAACCTATATTTGAATCAACATTAGTGCTTTTCCTTTTTTTCTTCAAAATAAAAAGAAAATGACTTGTCAAGACCTTTTATTCTAGATGGTCTCACTTCGCAATTTATGCAGATACAGTATGAGGACAAGATTAAATTTTGTAAAACACCATGTATATATAAAACAGCACGTCATGAATATGACCTGATGTAGAAAACTACACTGCAAAATAATATTCTCAAACTTCAGGAAATAATATCAAAACTCCCAAATACATATAGTCCATATTTAGCTAATAAAATTGTGACTGACCATTGGGTCACTAAGCAAAGTGGTAACCAAGTAGGAAATCACATGATAGAGACTATGTTTTCCTTTTCTCCACTTCCCCACCTTTTGAAGCCAGCAGCACTGGCATAGCAGGTTCAAAACTGACAAAACAAAACTAATCAGTCTGACACTGTTGACTTTTGTTTGCCTTTTAACCACCCCTTACCCTTTCGAATGTTGCCCTGTCCTGCGATAATTAACAACGGGATTAATATTTGTATTTACATTTATTGGAGAGGAAAGGATTACAAGAGAGTAAGCAGGCACACAATGTAGAATGTCTTGGTTTTTGCCAGCACATTGTTTTCAATGTGTATTCCCCATTGTGTGTCTGCTTACAGCAGGTCAGGCCCACGGCAACAAGTCATGAATACTGGTACAATGATGATCACGTGATGACGAGATGCTGCAAGGATCACAAATATCAACACTGGTCATAAAGTTATTTTTTTCAGCACCACTGTAACATTAAATGGTTGCTGAATGAGGCAGCTGATAAGCAAGGAGTACTTGTGTACTAAAGAAAATTAATAGACACGACTTCCTCTCATATAGATCCTGGTATACATCCCCCACCCAGGCAACCAAAACAAACTAATCCAATATCCTGGCTAAAACGAAGACAACCAAGTCAGTATCTTCCAAATAATGTACAACTGGGCTTGTAACCATTTCCTTTTTAATCACTTTAACGGGAATTGTACACTTGAGACAGCAACCTCTTCATGATCAAAAGAAGGGTTATTAAAAAAAAACCTTTCCAACCCAGTGGAATGGTGGAGCTAAATTATGTAAACAAGGTTGCAATTTGGTCCACTTGTCTGTCTGTCTATCTGTTATCTAGCAGTATAGGTCTCTGAAAATAAAACAAAATGGGACAAAATTTGGTGGGGAAAAACTGAAAACAAAGATCTAACTTTAAATAGGCCAGATTTGGTGGGGTTTGTGGAAAAAACATTCCAGAAAAAAACTATTCTATGCATCCCTATGAGATGAACAGTGTCTTTAAATGACACTGATTATTCTTTGTCATGCATTTTCTTGATTACGTGAATAATATGAAATATGAAATACAGGTAGTCCTCAACTTACACAATTGAGCCCAAAATTTCTGTTGCTAAGTTAGATATTTGTTGAGTGAATTTTGCCCCATTTTATGATCTTTCTTGCCACAGTAAATCGCTGCAATTGTTAAATTAATAACACAGTTGTTACGTGAATCTGGGTTCCCCATTGAATTTACTTGTGAGATGTTACAAAAGGTGACCACATGACCCCAGGACACTGCAACTGTCATAAATATGAGTCAGTTGGCAAGCATCTGCATTTTGATCATGTGAGCATGGGGATACTGCAATGGTTATTAAATGTGAAAAACAGTCACAAGTCACTTTTTTCAGTGCCACTGTTAACTACCAATAATCACTATATGAACTGTTGTAAGTCGAGAACTATCTGTAGAGTGAAGTTGGATTGTTAAGATAATAAAATTACTGATAACTTTCCCTCAAACCAATAATATGGTACTATAGCTTGAGAATCAGAGATAATTCTAAGTCAGGGTATTTTTATTCATGGTTTATTGAACAAGCCATGCCGGTTTGGTTCACATTTAATAGGAAGCTATAATAGATGCTTTCTACCATCAATTCTGATATTTGATTGTATAAAAACCTATTCATCAGTATGTTTTTACTAACTATATATATGTTTGTTTTGCTTTAAAATAGTAAGCTGACCTAGAAATATTTTCCAAATTCAAACCAATAAAGCAATATATGGCAAAGCCGTTGTACAACTTGATCCCTAAAAGAAATGTATGGAACCCAAAGCTTTACAGCAGAATAATTTTAACTTTTTAGAAGAATCACCTGGGACAGTTTATGATTAAGCTTGGTGGGAAGTATTCAAGTGAAGGTGGAGCCTTTATTGCAACTACAAAAATCTCCATAAGTTGCCAGTGATTAGGCCTCAAAACAAGTAGGGTAGTTTAAATAATATAAAAACAAAGATTTGCTAGGCTGAGAAGCCGTGTGTGTGTGTGTGTGTGTGTGTGTGTGTGTGTGTGTTACTGCTATTATGGTAATATATATTTTCCTGTTACAAAGAATTTGTAGACTAGCATTAGATTCTAGAAACATCACTTTTAAAGACATGCTTTATTTTACTAATCTAACTTACCTTACTTGGCACTGAAAGTATGTTAGACCTTTCATCTGATGATTTTGGAGGTGAATGTACATTTTCAGATATTACTGGGGCTACCTAAATAAAAATGTAGAAAACCAGTAAATATAAAATATGATTTTCTTCGAACACAATTAAGCACTATAGAAATAAAGGCCAGTATTGTCGAGAGGTTAAGATGTTTGAATAGGACTAAGGAAATCTAGTCCTGCCAGACAGGCGATTTTGGGGCCAGTCCTTCTCTGTCAGCCCTAGGAAGAAGGCAACGGCAAACCCACTTCTGCATATGTGGCCAAGAAAACTTAAGGAACTGGTTTGCTTAATCACTAAGGAATCAAGATCGACTCAGTCATGCACACAAAAACAGCACTGACATACTCTCTCCAAAGGAAACACTACAAAACATTTTCAATCCACATCACTATTTCAACAGTAATTTGCTCTTCAAAGTACCTACATCAAAATGAAGAATTCATTAACATGGTTAGGATGTTAACAGTCTTACGTCTTCACTGTTAGAAAAGCCTTTTTTCTGCTGACATCTTCTGACCACTTCCAGTAGCAAGGGCCCATCTACTGGGGCTTTAGGTTCTAAAATACCCAAGTCTTGAGCTAAACTTTCTCGAGATTCAAGTCCATTTGACTGCAAAAACACAAACACAAGACACACATATACATACACATATATGCAACTATAAGCCAAAAGGTAATTCAGTAGTTCTCAAAAAAAAATTTTTACAGCATATAAATATAAAATTTTCATGTCAAAATTCATAGCCATAAATTCCTTTTTACAATATGCAGATACCCATGCCACAGAGGTCCTAACTTCCCAATTTTTCATTGGTCTTGTTTTTTTAATTCTACAGCTTGATATACAAATCTGAGAACTTGATGTGTGACAGGTATTATGCTTTTTCACCTCCCAGGTTCTTTTCCAACTTAAATTTTAGGCTAAGCAAATGAGCTCTCTACTAGATATCACAAACCAAATTCATTACATGAACTAATAGATAGACATCAACACAGCCAACTACGGTTGGACTGGAAAAAATGTTCATTTATGCTTTGACATTGTTGTGACTACTATTGTAACATAACTTCCAATTATAGTAAGTAAATAAACATGTTGAATTATGTTATGTTCCATTGTTGTATAGTTTATCACACTACACTATACTATGACACTTTATAGGGAGACTTGAGGCATCCAATATACAAGTGGTTTGGTCAATATCAAGGGATAAAACTTATTTTTATCCTTATTTATAAAGTTGCTTAAGCTAAATCTATTTTAAATTACTTGCTTCAGATGCATAAAACTAAGTTTTGAATGCATACAGAAAAGAAAAGATCCATTGTGTTGTTATTCCAATGTTAAAACTGATTAATCCATCGCAAATCTGAAATTGTCATGCATATTAAATAACTCTTTTAGCAAATAATACAAATGATACAAAGGTATCCACAATAAATATGATGTAGGTGTTAGAAATTTATTTGATGTTTCTACAGTAACTAAAGTTTGTGGTACTGAAAATGCAAATTATTTTCTAAACCTAAAAGCTTGTTTTTGAATTATTCAGAACAAATCTTGACAACAATGGACGGCTTCAGATGTTATTACCTGGGTTAGCAATTGTTAAAATGGAATTGTAGCACTACAAACAGAATGGCTGTGCATAATTGAATATTTCAGAACTGTTTTAGACCTTGTGCAAGCATGAGCACAGCATCTCTGTTATTTATTAAATGACCTATCTTTTATCAGATTTCTGAGCCATCCTGAAAAAAATATGCTTCTTTCAAGACTTGCAGAAAGGACAACTTGCCTGCCCACATATTATACTGTTGCTGAGAATTTTAATTTGCTATTAAGTCAAGTTCTCTCTACAACTTGGAACAAGGACATCTGACAGACTATCTTTGCAGTTAGAGATCCGAGCCATATCCTGTATCAGTTCTAATGTGTTCCAATTTATGGTTATTTGCAGGATAACTTTTTCTACTGATATCACTACCTGCAGTTAGGATTATTTTCCTCAATGTACACAAGATGTTTATTAAATATTTTAGGCACCTACTAAAGACCTTTGTCTTTACTAGGCCTTCCCTGTATGAATGTTGAATGAATACCTCTGTTTTGGGTTTATTTTTTTCCCTTGCCCACAATTTATGTAGTGTAATGATGCTAAAAATTCACAGAGGTATAGTATTGTTTATGTCTTTACTATTTTCATACTTTTACTGTAATTTTATTTTATGGGAAGTGACATCTATGTATATCAAATAAATGCATTTTAAAAATGGAATAGGCAATAACTTAAAGACTGTCATTGGCCATTTTTGTACATTTTCAAGAAGCAAAATATAGCTTTTTTTGGCCACAATGTGTTACAGCAGTGTTCTCAACCTGTGGTCCATGGACCACTTGGGGCCATGATGTCATTACAAGGGCTCTGTGAAGGCTTGGAGAAATGTTATGATTTAACTCTTGCATTAAAATCTTGGGAATCTGTGGCTATTGAAGGTGGCCACAAAAGGTATTTAAAAGGGTCCATGGTGAAGAAAAGGTTGTGTTATAGGCTGCTCTAACTGAATATTCTTTACTTGTTATCTTGGTCTAAGTGAAATAAAGTGAAATAAACAAAGTGAAATAAACAGAAACGCAGAAACTTGTAATTTACACAGCATAAATAAAGATACTGAAACATTAGATTCAACTTTCCTGCCTTTAATCTATAGTGAGGGTGACTATGTTCCCTTTCTAGGATATACCAAAACAGCAATACAAAGCATACGAATTAAGCTTAAAAATGAATCCAGGTTCTTTTAAACCGGAATAATATCAGAGTATAATGTCGAAATAAAAAGATTAAAAATGCTTACTGTGCTTGATTCAGGCTGAAAGACAGCTAAAGTAAAATCAAGATTGAAGAACTGAAGAAATTCAGCAACAAGACTAGCCACCAATCGACCTTTTAAAGAAAACATATGAAATGTCTTTTAATTACAATTGTAGTTAATCATTAAACCTATACATTGTGGATTAAAAATGAAAGATCTTAACATTCAAAAGTTGCTTTGGATTTTTAATACGGAAGAAAAGCCTTTCAAAGTTCAGTAACACTCGACAATATGGACAGAATGGAATTGGAATTTTGAGAAGACAATGTGGGTAGGTTTCCTCAAATGGCTTGGGACACTTGCCAGTTTGCAAAATACTTGACACGAGGGTGGACATGGACATTCACGAAGTAGCCATTTATTGTTAAACCCCACAAAATCATTCCAGTGGAAATTAGGGGGAGGTGGGGTGGGGGCTCTAGGCATTCTTATAAATAAATAGAATGCAAGAACCTAGAATTTTGCTGACATTACATCTTCCTAATTAATTTTTCATTAAATAGTATTTTAAAAAGTCAGGATGGGAAATATGATAAGCACCAATAGTGGATCCCCCGGGCACTATGTTGCCTAGTCTGATCTAGATCTATTTACCGCCAAGATGCATTAAGTAATAAAAAATTAATTTAAAGTTAATATCTACAGAATCCTGCATGGCACACTGCCAGGCTACTTGCAGGACTGCCTTTTGTTAACATTTTCTGTCCATCTTACATGCTCCAATGAGAAATGATGCTTTGGGTCCCATCTTTGAAATAATGTTACCCAGTGAGACCCATGAAGTGTGCCTTCTTGGAGATGGCTTTTGGCTTCTGGAACAACCTGCTGCCCCAATATATGCAGGACTTT
The DNA here is from genome assembly GCF_947247035.1 of Vipera ursinii. Taxonomy (NCBI): domain Eukaryota; kingdom Metazoa; phylum Chordata; class Lepidosauria; order Squamata; family Viperidae; genus Vipera; species Vipera ursinii. The sequence continues at coordinate 281,315,361 of NC_139512.1, read as the reverse complement.
AAAAAAGAGTTTAAGCCCTGGCTCTTTGCCCTGGCACCTGGGTCAAGATGAGCCGAGTTTCCATTCCGTGGGATACAACAAATCTTAGTTTCTGATCACCAGTTAACTGTTTTGTTTTAGGCTCGTGTTCCATTTTACTTCTTTTTATTTTGGTGAGAGATTTTTGTATGCTACACAAAGTCATTTATTGCTTGAGTTAAGCAATGTTTAGAACATATAAATGTTCTAAATAAATAAGTAAATAATTCTGCCAGTCTACATTTCCTTATTGGCCTGTATATTCTTAAACTGATGTACCTTAACACTTAAGAGAATGGCATCACAATTCCAACTGAATTCAATGGCTATTACTTGGTAAGTGGAAAAAGACTGTAGCTTAAGTTGTGAAGCGGGACTTCTGGGTTGGAATGTCACTTTACCATGAACTATGTTATATATTCCATGGGATGATTTAGAGAAGCCTGATTTCTCCTTCTTACCCAGAAACCTCAATACAATACTTTATGTTACTAAAATCCTTACATCTTTATATGACCAACATGTAAAGAATCTGAATCTAAATGTTATACATATAAAAATAGAAAAATTATCCATGTTATTTTAAAAACATAAAGGTATATTGATTTTTCATATCTTCAGTAAGTTCTTTTCTTCCCAAATAGTTTTTCAATGGTAAAGCCTACAAAGATTACCAGCAGACGTGTTTTTTTAAAACTGATTTTTAATACTGAAGCTCAGCATTTCATGTTTAAATTTAATATAAACTATTAGTTGTTTATGAAGAAAATCATCTTAAGTAATAACTGTGTGCGTTATTAAATGACCCTCATGTATTCTACAGAATACCTATGAACATAGGACAATTATTTTCATTTGCTATGTGGAAAGAAGGTGAATAATACCTTTTTCAAGGTTAGACTTCTATTCTGTTCTTTTCATCCAAGAAAAAAATGAAATAATTCTGCTAGTTCAGTTTAACAGTAATTCACTCATAAACTCTTATTCAATCCATGTCAGTTCCACTGTACAGACCACACCAGAAGTCTATTCTGCAGAAAGGCTAAAACCTCTTTATCTCAGATTGGCTATAAAAGAATTCCCCTTCTCATGTTCCAGTGAATTAGAGAGGAGAAACCTAAACTGTTTTCAATTGTTATCTAATTTTTCAAGACTTAAAAAATGTTTCAGCTCTTTTTGCCTAGAACCTGGTTGCTGCACTGTTTTGTCAAGGTTGTATCCTTGCTCTCTACTTCTTTTCATCATTACTTGATCATTATTTGTCAAATACATATTGTTAGCTTTAATGAACAGAAAAGGGGCTTACCATCTTTTGTGCTTAAAAACTTTTTCAAACTTTCATTTACCAGAGGAGTTTTATTCTGCTTAAAAAATGGAGAAAGAAAAGAGTTAAGAAATTTTCCTGCACTGCAAAATAATCAGTACTTCAAAGCAATACAATAAAAGCAATAAAGCCCTCAGAGTTGCTTTTATCAATGAGATGGGAAAGCATATGAATTTAATAATGAATAATCATGGGATTTATACTGAAGAGGCACATAGCAGGTATTGATATATCTTAAATGAACATCTTTATCAGAATCATCAGAATCAGAGAGCAATCAATGTTTCAACAGAAATACCAAGCTGATCTGAGTGTTCAACAAGCATTAGAATAAGATTAAAAAAAAACAGCAATATCACTTAAGACTTCTATACTGCTTCACAGTGCTATACAGCCCTCTCTAAGCAGTTTTCAGAGTCAGTTGTTGCCCCTAACAATCTGGCTCCTCATTTTACCTATCTTGGAAGGATGAAAGGCTGAGTCAACCTTGAGCCGATGAGACTCAAAACTGCCGAACTGCTGGCAGATGGCAGAAGTAGCCTGCAGTACTACATTCTAACCACTGCACCACCGTGGCTCTTTATATAATTTTTTTTTATATAAATAAAAATTGTCAATACTATACAGATAGTCCTTGACTTACAACTGGTTGCTTACCAACCATTCAAAGTTACAACAGATCCCTTTTCCAAAAGGTATGTCTAACCTGATTATGATGTTCCTATGGCTTCCCTTCTGTAGTCACGTAAACACAATTCAGACCCTCAACAATTGGCCCGTATTTATAGCCATTTGTAGTATCCTTTAGTCACATGACTGTGATTTGGAGGGTTTTTTGCCAAAAACTGGCATTTACTTAGCCATTTTTGGCAAAAACACCCCATAGTGAACAATGGGTTCACTTAATGATCATAGCATTCACTTAATGACTGTGGATTCACTTAATGACCATGATGATTTGCCAATGACTGCTGCAAAGTCATAAAATCAGGTCAGTCATGCAACGATCCACTTTACAATCATCTCAACCTATGACCATAATGGGCTGGCTCCATTAAGGTTGCAAGTTGGACTAGCTGTATATGGTGGGATTGCCAGCTAAAGAAGAAAGGGGAGTAAAAAGACATTCCAACATTGAGTTGCTATAGAGAAGTACTATCACAGCCCAGTCTTGGAGATAAAACCAGCACAAGTTTTATTTCTGCAATGATGGTCTTACAGCAAATGCAAGGTGGGCTCATATTGCTGACATCTTGGGAAACCATACTGTGTTCACCTGTGTTCACCTGTTCAGCTTTTTCAGATGTTATAAATTGTCAAGCAAAAAGACATCCCACAGTCTTTCCCCCCCCCCTCTTTAAAAGTTAGTACCTAACGTTACCAGAGGACCAGAAATAGCTAGAGTTAAGCATACTCAAATAGCTATGGTTCCTTTACTCAAGAATGTCAACGAAGAGAGATAACTAATTTAAACATTTATTACTTTGGCTCCTTACCTCTACTTTTTCTTGCTCTTCAAGTGCTAAAAATACAGCTGCCCGCAATTCTGCCTGTAATAAAAGTTTTGTGTAAGAAGATGTATTTATACATTAAGTATATTAAGTAAGTTAGATAACAAGCAAGCCACATGTGGTCTTTCACATTTCAGTTGCTCATGCTTTATGCTCAATTATAACCGTTAGTTACTCCACTGCATGTCCTGATCTGTTGTCATCTCAACTACTTGAGATATGAAATGAAACTGTAAGAACTGACATATTTCCACTAGCTGCCTTATTGTTTATATTATATTTCATGAGATTATAAGACTGTGGGCAGAAATAAGGCTGTTAATCTTATTTCTAAAGTGCTCCAGGAACCTTTTGACTGAATAAAAAAAATAAAACGATTTAAACATATAGTGTTGTAGTTAATGGTGTGGTGGGATTTTAATCTCTGGGGACTCAGAAGTTCATGGCTACTGTAGTATCCATATACATATCCCAAGTTGGCTGAGTCTGAGTTCTGAGTTCTGAGTCACTCCAGAACTGATTTTTGCCTTGGGATAGCAGTAAAGAGATCTGGATTTGGGGGATGTCACCATCAGTCCTTGTGGTCATCACTATCTGATACCTTGGAGTTCTCTTTGGTCATTCCTACCACAGGAAGGAAGAACCTATTTAATCAGTCCACCTCAGCTCCCTGGTGGATCAGTGGGGGTAATCTGGGAAAGTTCTTGGGGCCCTGATGTGTGGGTTGACCAAGATTCTGGTCACCATTTGAAATGAGGGGCAGTGATAACCTTGAACTGGATCATGTCCTGGCAGACAGTGAAACCTGGCAACCTCTCTTAGAAGAAGACTTGGAGATAAAGTAGCAGATGAGATGTTTAGAACACTGCTGGAGGAAGACAAAGAAGGGATCTGAACAAGCACAGGTAAAAGTCTTTATTTCTTAATAATTAGGTAAAGGCAAAGGTTCCCCCGCACATGCGTGCTAGTCGTTTCCAACTCTAGGGGCCAGTGCTCATCTCCGTTTCAAAGCCAAAGAGCCAGCGCTTGTCCGAGGATGTCTCCATGGTCATGTGGCCGGCATGACTAGATGCCAAAGGCGCATGGAACGCTGTTACCTTCCCACCGCAGTGGTCCCCATTTTTCTACTTGCATTTTTACGTGTTTTCGAACTGCTAGGTTGGCAGAAGCTGGGACGAGTAACAGGTGCTCACTCTGCTACGCAGCACTCAGGATTCGACCCGCCAAACTGCCAACCTTCTGATCGACAAGCTCAGCATCCTAACCCACTGAGCCACCGTGTCCCTCTTAATAATTACCTTATGATAAAACAGGAGTATTTTTTTTAGCTTTTATTGTACCCACAGGTACTATCCAGTGATATTTTTTAAATGACTCGATCCTTCCTGGAGAAGGAGAGTTGGAGAAACATTTGCAAGACTACTATGAAGATTATTGTACAAATTTACCAGATTAAAATCACTTAAATTCACTCCAAGTTGAACTCCGGCTATACAAAACATTTGCAGCTGATTGAAGCATGGTCTAAAGGGGTTACCTGGGAAGTTTAAAATCAGATGGTACTGAAGAAATGGACAGTATATTTCCGGCCATGACGACTTAGATCTACAACACTTATTCTTGGCTAAGGCCTCCAAGATTTCTTATTGGTTCCTGCTGATGTTAAATCATCCTTGAGGGATGGGATGATTTTACTAGCAATTAAAGAGGCAGTGATCCATCCCTTCCCAAGAAGTTGTCCCTGGACCAACAATACTATACAATTTTCATCTGATCTAAAACATCTCCCATTTTAGGAAAAGTGCTGAAGTTTGCAGCCCCAGAATGCCTCAGAGAATACAGATTATCTGGACCCCTCAGTTGGGTTTCAGATTGGTTTACAATACTGAGATGGTAATGATTGCACTTTAGATAAACTTTGGCAGGGCTGGGATGGGTGGTGCACCATGCAATCTTAGAAGTTGATACCATTGATTCTGGTATCCTTCTATATCAGCTCTTGAAGGTTAGAAGTGAGAGGCACATTGAATAGATTCTCCTTATTCACTGGGACAAGTTCCCATCAGTGTTGGTGGGGGAAGAGAGATCAGCGTAAGAGCCTGCTTTGTGGGGTTCATCAAATTCTATTCCTAATATGCGTGTATTTAACGTCTATATGAAGCCATTGGATGAGAACATCCATTAATAAGAAATTAGCAGATTCAAATTATTCCCAGTCTGTTTTATATAGTAAAATCAATTCCTCTTTCATAATTGCTTCTGAATCCATTTTGATAATAGCAGACATCTTTAAGAATGCATGCTATTGTCAAAATGGATTCAAAGTGCAATTAGTTATGGATACACCACACTAGGTAAAGGTAAAGGTTCCCCCGCACATGTGTGCTAGTCGTTTCCGACTCTAGGGGCCGGTGCTCATCTCCGTTTCAAAGCCGAAGAGCCAGCGCTTGTCCGAGGACATCTCCGTGGTCATGTGGCCGGCATGACTAGACGCCAAAGGCGCACGGAACGCTGTTACCTTCCCACCTGAGTGGTCCCTATTTTTCTACTTGCATTTTTACATGCTTTCGAACTGCTAGGTTGGCAGAAGCTGGGACGAGTAACAGGCGCTCACTCTGTTACGCGGCACTCGGGATTTGACCCGCCAAACTGCCGACCTTCCGATCGACAAGCTCAGCGTCCTAACCCACTGAGCCACCGCGTCCCTACACCACACTACATCTATGTAAAAACCCTCATTCGCAAGCTATACTGTCTCCCTCTAAACTTCTAAATGCAAGTCAAGGTGCCGGTCATCAGCTACAAAGCCTTCATGGCACAGGCCTGGATTGTTTACAGGGCTGCCTATTGTCAATTGTCTTTGCTTGCCCCATGAGACCTAGCATACTTCAGGTCCCTTCTATCAAACAATGTCATCTAGCAGGACCCAAGAACTGTGCCTTTTCTGTTGCAGTGCCTGACCTGTGGAATAGCATTCTCCTAGAAACTTAGATGGTCCTTATTTATTTTCCATAAGGTTCTGAAAACTTGGCATTGGCCCAGAGCATTGAATGAGCCCATCCATATATGACTTGAATGGGAATGCTGTGTGTTGGTCTTGGTTCTTAAATACTGGCTATTTATGTATTTTGCTCTGAGTTCCTTTGTACATTTAACTTTATGTAAACTGCCCGTGCTTGCTAATACAAGCTATACCAATCAACTAAATAAATAGTGGTAAGTAGATCCAAAGGAGAATGTCAACCAATTCAAATGTGAAACTGTTAATTTTTTAATAAGTATTAATTTGTTCCAAGTGTAACCTCTAGTCTATACTACTGGACTGGAAAGCAAATAGCATAATATCAAATTTTACAATACCAAGTGACTCAGGAAACTTTGTTCTGGACAATTTATAGAATATTTTTATTAAAGCTATCAAACAGAAAAGAAAAACATGCTGAAAAAGAATCTTGCTACTTCATTGTTATGAAATTTATTTTAGAGTAGAAATTATCTGGCATGACATAAATTTGGCACGTCAAAAACATTTTGACAAAGCTCTTCAACCAAACTCAAGTAAACTTAGACAAGAGAGAAGAGTTTAGGACTAGGAAGGAGTTAAAGAATATGAAATGCGTATAAAACTGAACTGAAAGGAATTATGTTATGTTGAGATATGTATAGAACTTTTATAGTTACAATATAACAAATGCAATTCATATTAAACGTGAAATGGTACATAATGAAAAATAGGAGTAATTTCCTATGTAGACTATAACGGAGGAAGAATCCTGCTAGATAAAATCAAAAGCCTCATTATTTCTATATTCTGTCACACAGTGGTGATCCAGATTCATCTGGGAAGATTGCAAGCCATTCATGAAGATGATGAGAATCTTCTGTGGCTGCTCCTTTGCAACTTTAGTCAGCATACCGTGTCTTCAATTTTGGTGTTAGCATAAGTATTTTTACCAATGATAATCCTGTCCTCCATGAATGTATCTAATTCCCCTTACTAATGAGTGGCCCTTAAGAGAACTGATTGCCATGAACTACATCAGGGCTTTCCAACCAGTGGTACGGGTACCACCTGTGGTACATTGGCACCTGGCAGGTGGTACGCAACCATCCTAGAAAAGTGGTAGCAGGGGAGGGGAATGAGCTGAACCAGTGGCAGCACCGCACAAGCCTAAGAGAGAGATGGCTGGAGCTGTAAGTCTGTCAGGGCTAAGCGAAAGTGCCAGGATTAGCATTTCTTCAGGGCTGTCAGGGGTCAGCGGAAGCGCCAGGATCAGCACCAAGCTCCAACTGGAGCTCGGCACTGATCCCAGCGCTTCTGCTGAGCCCAGAAGCGCCAATCAGCTGGAATGTTGCAGCATCTCCAGGATCTTGTGATTTACATTCAGATGCTTGGCAACTGATTCAGATTTATGATGGTCATAGTGTCCCAGGGTCATGTGAAGTGACCAAAACCTGCTGCAACCACCCAGCAGACAGGGGGTAATAAAAAACCAAACTCCCCCCCCCCACCCCAACTTCGCTGCCATTCCTCAACAGAAATGCTCACAACAATGAAAACCTTGGACAGGAGGAAGAGTGCTGCCGGGCGGGAGGGCAGGTGTCTTGCTTGGCTGTGGCTTGGGGGGCACTTTTTTCAGTGCCATTGTAACTTCGAACAGTCACTAAGCAAACTGTTGTAAGTCGAGGACTACCTGTACATCACTTTTTCCTTTTCTTTTTTTTTTTGGTCAAGTTTTTGACATCTTGCTAGGCGACTGGTGGTACTCGGATGCTGCCATATCCTAAAAGTGGTACAATGGATGAAAAGGTTGAAAAGCCCTGAACTACATCACTGAATATGTACAGTAATAAAATCATATTTATTTTATTGATCCCGGATCTCCTTGCATCTAGATTTAATGAAAGCAGATTCTTATGAATGAAAGTAACTTTTATCTACATTCCCACAGCAAACAAGATGTAATATGTTCCCATTCTAATTATCAAATATTTTATAAAGGGTATTGCAGAGTTGTCCAAGAGTAAAAAGATACAGGATCTAGTCCTTATTAATATAAGAGCAACACACACAAAAAGATAGCTAAAATAAAATCTCATTGGATTCAAGTTCAAATCCTGATGGCTTCATGTTAGTATCTATGCAGCTATATGTCTTCTCATGGGCCATTTTCTTCTTTGGTTTTTTTTTTAAACTACCCAGTAGGTATGATATTTCCTAGAATATAGAATTATAATACTGGCACACAATGACAGAAAAGAAACACCTGTATTTTAATCTCCTCTGACATAAAGTTCAGCAGATAATCTAGCAGCAATCACTATTTTTCAGCTTAGCTTATAGCCCTATACCATACAATTGGTAGCAGGGTTGGAGAAGCATACATTATATTATATTATATTATATTATATTATATTATATTATATTATATTATATTATATTATATTATATTATATTATATTATATTATATTATATTATATTATATTATAATATTATATTATATTATATTATATTATATTATATTATATTATATTATATTAGAACATGCACTGATAGTGTAACAACAGATAACTGCATTAGAGTTTACGGGAACTGTAAACCTTGGATGACTGCAAAGATACGAACACTCCTGAGAGCCCAGGAACCTGCCCCACTTTACATTGGGGAGGACTGTGTGGAGAGAGTTTCCTCCTTTAAATTTCTGGGAGTCTACCTCTGTGAAGATCTGACCTGGAAAGTTAGCACAAAGTTGGCTAGAAAGGCCCAACAGAGGCTTCACTTTCTCAGGGTCTTGCGGAAGAACAGGGTAGAACAACGCCTAATGACCCTCTTTTACCAGTCTACTATAGAGAGCGTCCTCTCATATGGTATTGTGGTTTGGTATGCTGGTCTGACAGCCGCGGATAGGAAAATATTACAGAGGGTGGTGAGTACAGCACAAGACATTGTGGGCTGTTCCCTGACACCACTGGATGACATTGCCAGGGCTCGTTGCCTTGGAAGAGTGAGGAAAATTCTCAGGGATGACTCACACCCTGGACCGTATCTCTTTACTCTCCTACCATCGGGTAGGAGATATAGGAGTATAGCCAGCCGCACCAACAGGCTGAAAAACAGCTTTTATTCGTGGGCTGTTAGGCTTTTGAACGAGAAATAACTTTTGTGAATTTTATGCAGAATTGACTTGGGAGGCCGGTGTGTGGTGTAGTTGGTTCACATGGTGTAGTAAGATGGAGGGTTTGTTGTCATTGTGTGTTGGGGGGTGGGAGCACAAAGGGAGGCTCAGCTAATCTCAATGTACACATAGTTGTACTTTGACAATAAAGGTTCATTTATCATTTTATCATTTATTTTAACTAATACGGTTCCTTAGGAAAAATAATTGGATATAAATATGAGACGAGGGATTAATCTTTCTTTTCATTTTGAACCTGAGGTTTCTTATCCCGATGCCCTCGAAAATATGGAGGGTTCCAACTCCCATATAATTCTAACCAGCCTAGTATTGAGGGAACACCTGCTTGCCGGCATCAAGCTCCCTTCGTCCAGTGCGCTCCCACAGGGAAGGTCTTCTCAGGGTGCCACGGGTAAGAGATTGCTGGCGGATGACACCCAGGGATAGGGCCTTCTCAGTGGGTGCGCCTGCCCTTTGGAACCAGCTGCCTGCAGAGCTTAGGACTGCCCCTGACCTCCGTTCATTCCGCCGGGACCTGAAGACCTGGCTCTTCGAGCTCTCTGGCCCAGGCTGAGAATTTTAATTTTAATTTTTAACTGGGGTTTTATTTGTTCAGGGACGGATATAATTTTTTTTAAAATTGTTTTTAACTTTTGTATTTTTTTGTTTTAATCACCCTGTAAACCGCCCTGAGTCCTTCGGGAAAGGGCAGTATATAAATATAATAATATAATATTATAATATAATATAATATAATATAATATAATATAATATAATATAATATAATATAATATAATATAATATAATATAATATAATAATATAATAATATAAATAATATAATATAATAATAATAAAATAATATAATATTATAATATAATATAATATAATATAATATAATATAATATAATATAATATAATATAATATAATAATATAATATTATAATTTGTTGTTGTTAGTTGCGAAGTTGTGTCCGACCCATCGCGACCCTATGGACAATGTTCCTCCAGGCCTTCCTGTCCTCTACCATCTTCTGGAGTCCGTTTAGGCTCCCGTCTACTGCTTCAGTGACTCCATCCAGCCACCTCATTCTCTGTCGTCCCCTTCTTCTCTTGCCCTCAATCTTTCCCAGCATTAGGCTCTTCTCCAGGGAGTCCTTCCTTCTCATATAATATAATATAATATAATAATAAAATAAAATAAAATAAAATAATAAAATAAAATAAAATAAAATAAAATAATATAAAATAAAATAAAATAAAATATAAATAAATAAATAAATAAATAATAAATAAATAAATATTGTCCAACATGTGCAAGGGCCAGGATAGAGAAGACTGACCTATCATATAATGCAACTGGGCAGCCAAAGTGGCAAGGCAGAGAGACAAAAGGAAGCACTTTCTCGGGTAATGGATAGGAATGAGTCGTTCTTAACGGCGTGACGCCCCCAACTTCACAACTTTTAAAAAACATTCTTTTAGCGTTATGGAGATACGACTGCTAACAGTTGCCATTCTCTACCCGATGACTGTAGGCAATTTGCCAGGACCAGAAGTAGCGGCCTAGTGCTAACGACAAGCCACGCGCGACCACCCCTTGGAAACCATGGAAACAGAATGTTGGGACTTCAGAGGCCTTTCTCTCTTCCAGCCCGGCTTTATGATTAATGCACCTTCCACCTCTCGACCCCGCTAGGAAAAGTTCGACGCATGCGCCTTTAATCGAGGGCGGCGCAAAGCGTTGTTGCCCCCGCTCGGCTCCCTGAAAGCGGGCATGGTCGCGGCGGGCTGTTGGCGTCTCCTCGCTCTCCTCTCTGCGGCCCGCGCAACCGGCGGCTTCGCTCTAGAGCGCTCCCGTCCTCTCGAGTATGCAAGCACGCGCTTCGCACCTCTCTTCCCCCGCCCCTACAAACCTAACGCTTAAACCCCGCCCTTCGCACCCTTCACCTTGATTTTGTTGAGCACGCCGCTCGTCTCCAGCGTCTGCACGAGGAGATCTCTCAGCTCCGTATCTTCCTCCGTCGTCGTCGTCGTCGCCGCCATCTTGCTTCTCCCTGACAACCGCCTAAACTGTAGCCGCGATCTACCCAGCCTCGCAGATTCGTTCCTCGAGGAAGGGGAGGGGCTTCGCCGAAGCACGTGACCAACCGGCCTCCCCGTCCCCTCGGAGGAGCAGGTGAAGCGTCACCCGCGCCAAGTGTGCGGCCAGCCGCGCTTTTAGGCGCCTGGAGCGTGCGAGCGGCCGCGCTTGGCACCCGGCTCCGCGATTGGCTGGAGAGGCGCAGAGGCGGGACTACTTTTATGAAGCGGCGAATTTTGATCGAGTTCGGGTTGGGTTTGCGCGAGCGGAAAAAAAGTTCCACGGCTTCCCACGCGGGAGGTCCCGCCAGCTGCAAGAAGTGGAATATTGATGGCCAGCCTAGGGTGGGTGGGTGTTTTTCCAGCAAAATAACCATTCCTTCCCTAGAAAAGAGACGTGGGAGGGATAACTTGGGGTTTTTTTTTTTCCTCTTCTCCCGATGACCTCCTTAGGATGGAATACAGTAAAAAAATAATAATAAAAAAATAATGTGGGAGGGAAGCAGTGCTGGATCTGTAGTTTGGAACAGGGGTAGGCAACCTCGGCTCTTTTATGACTCGTGGACTTCAACTCCCAGAATTCCTGAGCCAGCTATGCTGGCTCAGGAATTCTGGGAGTTGAAGTCCACGAGTCATAAAAGAGCCGAGGTTGCCGACCCCTGGACTAGGAAATCACGCTGTAACCAAGAGGGAGTCAAAGAGAAAAAAGATACTAGCAAACAACGTTCTTGGCAATAATATGAAAGTAACGTCAATGTAGTCAATAGACCTACAAGAGAACATTTATCTTTTCTAAACCTTACATAGAAGTACGGAATGTAGACGAGTACATTGTTTTCCATCCCTGTTTCTTGGTTGTGTAAATCTTCAAATTTTATGTCACTTATCAGTGCTGGAGCAAGAATTATGGGACCCAGTAGAGATGAAATCGACCACTTTTTCTAGAGTGCAGTACTTTGACCAGCTGTTATGTGGAATTGCTGTCCATGGTAGTTGCTATAAGGATACAAGCAGTCCAAGATTTACAATCAGAACTGGGACCAGAATTTCTATTGCTAAGCAAGGCAGTTGTTTTTATGACTTTATAATCTTCTATATGACCTTTTTTGTCACGGTTGTTAAGCGAAACGCTATAGCTATTAAGTGAACCATGTGTTGTTAAATAAATCTGGCCTCCCCCATTGATTTTGCTTGTTGGAAGCCGGGTGAGAAGGTCACAAATGGCAATCATACGATTCCAGGACACTACAACCATCCTAAATACATGCTGGTTACTAAACACTTAAAATTTTGATCATGTGATCATGGAGATGCTGCTACACTTTTAAGTGCAAAGAGCGGTTTAAGTCATTTTTTCAGTGATATAACTTTGAAGCATTGCTAAATGAATGATTAAGTCAAGGACTACTTATACAATATAAAAATAACTTTCCCTAAATAAATAAATTGCAAATCAACTCATATTTTCAGCCCAGTTTTATCTGCTGTCAGGAGCATTATACTTTGAAGTAATCAACAAATAATTTAATTGGACTTGTTAGTTCCAGCCACTAATATGTAATTATTTTTTTTCATTTTTAACAAAGATGAGCAATTAATTAAACATTTAAAAATAACCACTTATAAGTTAATCTTAGAAGTATAGGCTGCAATGATTTGAACTTTCAGATAAGTATGTTTAGACCAGAGACTTTCATGTTGAAAATGTGCACTATAATGGATGTGGCATGTGAACCATTTTTAATATATTTTCATAGGATTGACAGTGTGTCTAGCACCTGTATCTATTGTGTTACAATTTTAAAGTAGCTGAAGACCTAAGAGAAAAACGTGGCATCACAAAATAATACTTTAAAGATACCATAAATGAAATTGCTAACTGCAAAGAGTAGAATTGTTCCAGTTAATAAATGCCTAATAGAAAATTAATTGAATATAAATATTATTTATCAGCTTGATCAACTGCCATTATTTCCAAAATGTTAGGGTTCCTTTGGATTTTCTTGCTCCTGCAGTGCACATTCTAAGAATTTTCATCAGAACAAATAAGCTTGAACAAACTTTTCTAAGAGAGCCACCTTTTCTGGCACTGTAAAATCCAATTCTTTAACAAAAACTGAATATTTTGTGTTAAACAGTGTCTCTGCAATAAAATGTTGGAAATGCCTCCCCAAAGTAATAGATTAACCCTACATTACTGGGATACATGTAACTTTTCTGCATGGTACTGGGCAATGAGAGTTAAACCTTCTGATGTGTTTTTTATCTAGAATCATGCTGTAGGTGGCACTAAAAATACATGTCCTAATTTTTAAAAGCAACAGTCTTCAAAGTAGTCTGTCAAAGAAATTTGACTGCAAAGGTTATTTACTAGCTGAAACTTTCTGAGACACTGGGGGTGGTACTTCAGCAGCCGCTGAGGCCACTGGGGGACCTACAGCAATTGGGGATGCCACAGCCACAGGGGGGACAGCAGCCGCCAGCAGTGCAGCAACAGCCGTGGGGGTGGCCACATCCCCCAACCATATTCCAACCACTGGGGGGTAAAAGAAAATACCGTAGTTTCTAGCGTATAAGACTACTTTTTAACCCATGAAAATCTTCTCAAAAGTTAGGGGTCGTCTTATACGCTGGTGCTGAAAATTTAGGGACAGGGCTGGCTGGAAAACCTGGAGCGGATCTCCCATTTAGTCTGTGCAGGGAAAGCGGGACCAATTGGAGAAGAAGCTGCAGTCTGTGATTTTTTACAGGCTGGGGTCTGGGCGTCTTTCCTTCTAAAGTTGAAGAGCAGCTGTAGTCTATCCCAACTTGAAAGGCAGGTGGGGAATGCCGCAGCAGAGCAGCTGCTTAGCTCTAAGGACACATAAAGACTCAGGGTGGCTTACAATTTAAAGCACAAATCAATGTGCTTAGCAATAGCCTTCATTCTGTGTATATGCCTGTTTATTAGGGCTTTCACACACCCCCAAGCAGCATTATTACAAAGTCAGCTTATTGCCCCCAACAGTCTGGGTCCTCATTTTACCTACCTTGGAAGGATGGAAAGCTGAGTCAACCTTGAGCCTGGTGGGATGAGAACCTGCACTAATTGCAGGCAGCTGGTGTTACTTAAGGCTCTGCGCAGGGAAAGCTTTAGAGTGAATTAGGAACAGTGAAAAAGTGAATTAGGAAAATAGGGAACGTTGCTGGAATTGGGTATGTGTAGTTTAACGAAGAGAAGGGTGAGGGGTGACATGATAGCAGTGATCCAATATCTCAGGGGCTGCCACAAAGAAGAGGGAGCCAAGCTATTCCCCAAAGCACCTGAAAGCAGGACAAGAAGCAATGGATGGAAACTAGTCAAGGAGAGAAGCAACCTAGAACTAAGGAGAAACTTCCTGACAGTTAGAACAATTAACCAGTGGAAAAACCTGCCTCCAGAAGTGGTGAATGCTCCAACACTGGAAGTTTTTAAGAAGAGACTGGACAGCCATTTGTCTGAAATGGTATAGGGTTTCCTGCCTGAGCAGGGGGTTGGACTAGATGACCTCCAAGGTCCCTTCCAACTTCTTCTTCTTCTTCTTCTTCTTGTTCTTCTTCTTCTTCTTCTTCTTCTTCTTCTTATTATTATTATTATTATTATTATTATTATTATTATTATAGTTTAATCCACTTGCACTGTTTTATGTTTACATGTTTGATGACAAACAGCCTTATGTTTATAAGTGACAGTTTTCCTACTAAGCACCTGCATGTCATAAGCATTTGAACTAAAATTACCATATTAAAATCAAATCTGATGTTTTTTAATTTTTATTTGGTGTGCGTTGAAAGAGGGGTAGTCTTATACGTTGAGTATAGCCCAAACCCTATAGTTTAACAGGAAATGTAGGGGGTCATCTTATACACCCAGTCGTCTTATACACCGGAAAATACGGTAATGAAACACTAAGGGCTGTAAAAACTGTGGCCATGCTTTAGAGCAGGGGGTCTTCAAACTTGGCCCTTTTATGACTTGTGGACTTCAACTCCCAGAATTCCTCAGCCACCGTGTCTGGCTGAGGATTTCTGGGAGTTGAACTCCACAAGTCATAAAAGGGCCAAGTTTGAAGACCCCTGCCTTAGAGGCTATTCATGGGTTCTATAGGTACTTGGTTGTTTCATGTTTGAAACAGTAATCTTGTAAAAAATAAACTTTGAAATACATTTCTCAAAATATTTTAAAAAACATCTGGAAAATCACAAATATTGCTGAACAAATTCAGCATTTGTGTCAAAAGGATCTCCATTATAAAATATGAATTATCCTTCATTATAGTTCATTCTGATTTATGTGAGTTTGCAACTAATACAATAGTTTGTATCTACACAATATACTTATGTTTAAGCTGAGTGTGCTCAATACTAATCAAACTGTCTAGGATTGAATAGTACATTTGGATACAACACATTTGTCTTCCTTTTAATCAATCAGAATAAAGCTGGAAGGGACCTTGGAGGTTTTCTAATCCAGCCCCCTGCTCAAGCAGGAGTCCCTATATCATTTCAGACAACTGACTGTCTAGTCTCTTCTTAAAAACCTTGAACCATGATTTAGTTGGTTATTTAAATATTTGAAAATATTTGTAGAATTTATAGAACATTTCCAATGCAGGATCTATAGAATAAACCTATAGTCTTTAAGTGTTTCACAAAAATACCAAAATTCCCATTTATGATGTCAGATTTGGCAAAGCCAAAGATTAGAGTAGATGGGTGCTAATTAATTACACA
Source organism: Vipera ursinii (assembly GCF_947247035.1). Classification (NCBI taxonomy): domain Eukaryota; kingdom Metazoa; phylum Chordata; class Lepidosauria; order Squamata; family Viperidae; genus Vipera; species Vipera ursinii. The sequence goes on along the minus strand of NC_139512.1, from coordinate 281,299,499 downwards.
TGATCAGACTGTTTCAAGTTTGAAAGTTACACCAATTTTAAAGGAGATATTTCCCAGCATATCGGATATACACTCGCCTAGACTGATTTAATAAACGTATCAATAGTTTAAAAATCACAAACTTATCAAGTGTACAATCGTTTATGGTATTACTGTATTTCATAGCGCTAACTATCTCCTATAGCGGGGATATAGGACCTCTGAAAAGGATATAGCCTTACATGTATGTATGCACATATGTTTAACATTAATCATACGGAAGACAAGCGATTAGAATCTTAAGCAATGTTGAGAGGCAACGTATTTCACAAACAAACCCCTTTTCTTTGTCTTCCACCCAGCAGAGCAAGAAAGTTAAATGGGCGGGATTTAATGCCGCAGCGGAAGTGCTGGCCCCTATAGGGAAGCGAAAGTACACGGACCTAAGGTTTCCTGATTGGTTTTCGCAAGCCAGACAAAACAAAGTCGCGAGGCTTTTGACTTTTTAATTAAAAAGTTCAGCTCCTGAAGTCTGAATCTTGGATAGTAAGTCTTTCTGTTTTGAAGTGGGTTTTCAAGTAGGGATAATTTCAGTTCTTTGATTAGCGTGCGGTTCTGTTTCGAAACAAATCGGAATTAGGATTGGTTAATTATAGTGCTTCTAAAAATGGCTTTGTATCGAAAAAAAATTATGCTGGTACTTTGCCCCGCAATATATCCGTCGAGAAATACGGCGAACTATCCGGTAGAGCAGGGGTCTTCAAACTTGGCCCTTTTATGACTTGTGGACTTCAACTCCCAGAATTCCTCAGCCAGGCACACTGGCTGAGGAATTCTGGGAGCTGAAGTCCACAAGTCATAAAAGGGCCAAGTTTGAAGAGCCCTGCGGTAGAGGCTGTAAGAAATGGATCCTTGGAAGGTTTGTATTTTGATTTCTCTTGAACTCATTTCGGACGGAAGAGCAGTCTGCTTTATTTATCAGAGAGGACTTCTGGATAAGCCTCGATAAGTCTCGATAAAAAGAAACGGTTTCTCAGGTTTGCTTCTTTAGAATCTGCGTTTATTCAGTGTGACATTTCTTTCATGTGAAGCAAAAATACCTACATTAACTAAACAAAAATTAAACCTTTGGATAATATTTGAGAATTTGCTACTTCAATCGGTTTTAATGTTTTTAGGAAACTAATTTCTATGATGTGCTCTTAAAATATGCCTCGAGTTTTTGTTTTGTACAGTTTGACAGAACTCTTCTGTGTTGTTTTGTTTAGCTGAAACCTTGATGAGAACTAGTGTGTAATTCTTGCATATAACTTAAAGTTATTAGATATATAACATAATGACAGATGTATTTCCATAAAATGGTACAATCTATGAGATCTCTGGCTGCCTTCATCTAGGCATTGAGTAGAGCTACACCAGGGGTAGGCAACCTTGGCTCTTTTATGACTCATGGACTTCAACTCCCAGAAATCCTGAGTCAACTATGCTGACTCAGGAATTCTGGGAATTGAAGTCCATGAGTCCCAGTGGCGTAGCGTGGGTTGTCAGCACCCGGGGCGGGGCAAGGCAACCGGAAGCGGAAATAGAGGGGCGGGCGGGCGGTGACGTCACGGCACTGCTGAAAAGACGCGCCCCGCAGCGGCGTAGACTTTCCAAGAAGAGTCGCGCGCATGCGGGATGCTTCCGGGTCCCTCTCGAGGGCGGCTGGGCGGAGCTCCGACCTGCAAGAGCCGCTGCATTCAAGCTCGCATGTGAGCCCCGCTAAATAAAGCCACGCATGCGCACGAAGCTAGGCCAGCCGGCCAGCGGGTCCGTCTTCGCTCGGCCAAACCTGCCAGGGCGCCTGCGGGGCGCTTGCGGTTGGCCTGAGCCTGGGCGGAGAGTTGGCCGCTTCTATTTATTTTATTCAGTTTATGTGGCCGCCCATCTCACCTGCCGGACTCGTTTCGCTTTGCAAGAAAGAGCAGCTCGAGAGCGGAGCCAAGCCAACTCTGTGCAGCCCTTGGGGCTCCCTGAGCAGCTCAGTGCAAGCGCGCCCCCCCAGATGTTGCACCCGGTGCGGCCGGCCCCCCCTGCACCCCCCACGCTACGCCACTGATGAGTCCTAAAAGAGCTGAGGTCGCCTACCCCTGAGCTAGACCAAATTAGCTTTGAAAGATTATTATACCATTTGTACACATGAAGCAATTACCTTTCAAAACTAACTTGGTTTAACTCCATATTAACATCAATCTTAAAAGGCAACCATATCAAAGATTAAATCATAGCACTTGCCCATACCTAAAGGAGCAATGTTTTACTTAATATGAGAGTTTATATGATGGACTAAATCATGAAGTACTCATACCAAATGGGTTTGTATGATACACCGACCTAAAATTTGGCTGGTTGCTCATTGTTCTGTGTGACCTGCAGGTACAGATAGTCCTCAACTTATAACCATACATTTAGTGATTGTTCAAAATTACAACAGTGCTGAAAAAAGTGACTTGCAACCAGTCTTCATAAAACCACCACAGCATCCCTATAGTCACATAATCAAAATTTGGGCTCTTGGCAATAGGCATGTATTTACAATGGTTGCAGTGTGTTCTGGGGTTATGTAATCACCATTTTCAACCTTCCTAGCTGACTCCCAATAAGCAAAATCCATGGGGGAAGCTAGATTTGCTTAACAAACACATGATTCATTTAACAACTGCAGGAATTGCTTAACAATCGTGACAAAAAAATCATAAAATTAGGCATGAACAACTGCCTTGCTTAATAACAGAAATTCTGGTCTCAATTGTGGTTGTAAGTTGAGGACTACCTGTATAGCCAAATCAATCTAATGAACATAAAAGACTATCTGCACTGATTTATTATGCTTATGAGGGCTCCATGATCCACTTTATCATGGCTTAGTGGCTCAAGGACTGATTAGGTGGCTGTCTTACCTATTGATTGGCACAAAATAAAATTTCTATAATGTTTCTATATGGACCATTCGAGTATTCAGGAGTAGAATAAAGCCTAGACTTTTCCTTTGGTTCTGCAACAAAATGATGAGATTGGTTTTTCCATTTGTCCATTTATTCCATTTATTGGGCAACTAGTAGCAATACAGATGTAGCCTCCCCTTGATTAACTGCAAAGTTGGAACTGAAAAGGAATGATTTGGTCAACATAACATTATTTTATTTATATGTTATGCTTACAGTCAATGAACCAAGGTATTTTATGTTATAACGCATATCAACTTTTAGAAAAGTCTTTTATCCATTTAATCTACACAACTAACATCTGGGGGAAAAATGTTGCACTATATCAGTTGTGTCATTTTTCAGACCACTTCATTCCATTTCCTTTTGTTCCTAGTTTTCTGCCCCTATCCTAGCTTCTTCCAATAAGCAGTTGGTATTCCATATTTAATCAGCTTTTTCAGTTTTTAATTAGTTTGAGGCCCTCTCCTGATTGGGGGTGGTGCTTGTTCCATTCAGCCTGCTGAATTTTGTAAGTAATATTTTTTTACAGTATTTTGTTCTGTTTGTATGTTGCTGAATCAAAAGGATTCATAGTGGTTTAAAACAAATCAGCTAAAATACTGTAGAATTAAAATGCAGTGGCAAACATCATTGAAATCAAAACTGTACATTTATAGTGCTAAGAATATAAAGGTGAAAATAATACAGGAAAAATTTAAAAAGCATTATACGTACAGAAGCAAAATGAACATATGAGTGACCTTAAATAATTTGTGAGTTTCTTGATGAATTAAGAAATGATTGAACATCCTTTAAAGATATTAAGTCTGTAGCATTTATTCAATGACCCTATCCAAGACAGTGCACTATAATTTTTGACCAAAGTCTGTCTTTTTTTTACAATGTAAGACAAAAACTATATTGCTACATGCATCTCAGGGAAAAAGAGGAAACAGAATGAATGCTAAAATTATCAGGGTGAACTTCTTTACATAAGAAAGGGAAGTTAAAACTTTTATTTTTAAGGGATCAGCAAAACAATATTGAATGCATGCCTCAGCATTTCAGTATTACTTATAGAAGCAGTACTAGAAATACTAATTAAGAATAACATCCTCCTCTCTTCAACCCATAGAAAAGTATAATACTTCAGTGGCTCATGCTCTTCTATCTGTAAAAGGCTATTTGCAAGATCAAGTCAGCAATTAATATTTTGGGGAAACTACTTTCAGTATAAATGCACTAAAGGTCTGTGTAATTAATGTAGTCATACTAATAGAGAACAAACACAAGAATGTAAAAAATTATGCAAACAGCTCAGAAATAAGCAATGAATAAGAGGAATTGTTTCTGCCTTAATATGTTTCATTGTGTTTGAAAATAATTCTGTTCTTGCATATGTTCCAATCAGAGGTTGACTGCTAAATAAAACAAACAGAACATCTGTTATAATTGCTATCTGTGTTTGCATGCTTGCAGTACTATTTAAGAAAAGTCTGCCAATACCCAGCAAACTTAACATTTTTGTCTACATCCTTTCAATTAAACCTTTATTTATTCTCACCCACAATCCTGATTACAGATATGTTAAAATCTGTTCCATGAGCACCATGTATAGATAAAAGTTCCTCTTCTGTTTTCTCAGAGTCTACTGTCCATAGCAGCACTGGAACCCTAATCAGTTCTCTGCATTTCATCTTTAGGCTATACAGTTACAAGTATTCTACAGAAAGCAGATTATTGTTTGGGCCATTGGTCATACAGATGTGATATCTGATATGTGTAAAAATGCTTTCTCCTTTCTCTCTATTGCTTTGGGATATCTTTCCAGAATATGTCAAATGATGAGAGCCCAGCTTATACCATATCCAACCTTGCCAATCACATCTTCAGTGCCTAGTCAAACACTGCAATTCTATATTGTCGTACCATTTTTAGGGCAAAGGAATCAGAGATGTGTGTAGGTTTTCTTTTCATGTAGCACTCCATAGTCTGCAAGATGAAGGAAGACTAGAAGCCTATTATATTCCATGATATCACTCTGCATGTAGATTTGCATATCTGCAGTAGGATTGGAATGTGTACCAATACAATGTTGAAATAACAGCATTTTGACATTTTTGAGTGTCTGAATATCCAAGGAAACTTATAGAGCAGGCATGTCAAACTGCCGGCCTGCGGGCTGGATGCGTCACGCTGAAACCGCACCCACCCCATTGCCGGTAATGGGGAAAAAGTCCCAATACATCGCGCAACGTCACGTGACGTCGTGAGTTTGACATGCTTGTTATAGAGGAAGAATGGCATTTCATATAAAATATTTCTAATAAACATTCTTAAGTAGATATTACTATTAATGTATTTTATGAGAAAAACTTGCTGCTTAATCTACAGTTCAGAAGAACCTTTATGATAAGTTGTAAGAAATAGTCATGTAAATGATTCCTTTCCTTATTTATCAGCGTTCTTTTTAAATACTTATGTACACAGCTAACTATGGTAAAGTGTTAAAATGTTCTTACATGATGTTCTGAGTTAGCAGAGATTATTCATTGTAGTAGTACAGTTATGTTAATTTAGGGCAGCAAAAAAATCAGGAGTCATCTAGCTGTACCTTTTCAACTAACACACCTTATTAAAAGGCATAATCTTTCATGAGTTACAGTTTACTTCATCAGATACCTACTTTGCCCCTGACATCTATGCCAACTGCACTGTTACAGACCCATATATAATCTGTATCCACATAACCAAGCTATCTTCACCTCCACCTCACACCATTTCAAATCTTGTATCAATCCAGCCACTATTTGCATCTGATAAAATGAACTGCTCCCGAATGCTTATACAGATGGTATTTGTTTAACAACCAATCCATCTAACTGTTCAAACTTTTAACAGCACCAGAGTGGTAGTTATGATCAGTCCTTGAACAATCACAGCAATCCTGCAGTCAGTCACATTATTGTGATTTTTGATCCTTGGTGTCCCATGGTCACATGCTCAACATTTGCAACCTTCCCTGTTGGATTCCCACAGCAAAGTCAATGGAGAAACCTTCGGGAAGTCTGAACTCATGATCCTATAAGGTCCTCACTTAATGATCTGCATGGCTCTCACTTAATGATGATAACTAGGAACTGCCATCATTAAGTGGGATAATCACATGATGTCACACTCTATAGTCACTTTATGATCACATGATGTAGTGATGCAAATTACAGTCCAATTACTACCTGTACCTTTTAATAAGATCTGTTAGTTGGAAAAGATGCTACGAGACTCCTACTGATTTCTAATTTTGTATTATAATCTTAATCATCATTATTTCCAGTTAGAAACTGAAAATATGTAACTTTATCATATATAACTTTTTCACCTTTTAAAAATATTTTTATTAAAAAAGTAATCTGCATATATAGATTTTGTTGATAGAGAAAAAGGCTACTTGCTTCCCAGCTACTTGATGAATGAGAAAATAATCATTAACATTACATTGTTTTTCTTTTCCTTTCTTCATAGATATATTGTAAATAAAAATGAAATCAGTGACTTCTTATGGTTTGCTTGTTGAGTGTTTTTGGTTTGCTCTGTTTTGTGGATCTGCTACCCATTTATTGGCTGATAGGTAAGTAATCTGAAGTGGAAACTCTAATGACAATGGCATTCAATTTTACAAGTAGTCCTGAAAATATTTATCCAGTAACCCAATAGATCCCTAATACTTAACCTCCAGATAGTTTGCTGTCCTTTCCCACTGACTTTTTTTAAAATGCATTTTGGGGATTCATCAATCTTCCTGGTAATTTTGAGACATGGAAGAGGGCATCTTCCTAATGGAAGTAGTTCTTATGACTAGGAATTAACTGGTTTGCCCTTTCTAATACGTTGCTCATGGGTTCTCCAATAAGGGTATTTGCAATTGACTAATGGCTTATTATTATTAAAGTTGTTTTAATGCTATAGAACAAATATAATTATACTATGTTTAGAGGTACAGTTAATTCCACCAAAAAAAGTCAGCACAAAAGATCCCATAATTATTGTTTTACTCATAAGGTTCATGTAGAATTGAAAGATGTGTTTATTGAGTTATGTTACATTTTTGTCCATCGTAAATGAAGTACTTCAGGCTTTTTTCAGTATGAATATGACAATAAATGCTTGTGACATAGTCTGACAACATTAGTCTGTGAACATGCAACATGATAATTCACTGTATAGTTTTCTTAATCTCATTTTATTAACAAACTACAGTAGGCTAATTATTACAACATGAAAACAGTGAAATATAGTTCATAAGCTGCTAGAGAGAGTTTACCTACAAGCTAAGCCAAAGGTAAATATATAATATAAAACTCATTATGGCTTAGCACGTTGAGTAAATTCAATTCTATTGATTCATATAGATTGAAATGCATCTTCACCTGTATTTTTGTGGTATCCGCTGTAAATGTTGACACTGTTGGAAACTGAAACTGAAAGAGTGTGTGTGTGTGTGTGTGTGTGTGTGTGTGTGGTACACGCGCGCGCGCACACACACACACACACGTAGTCCTTGATTTACATCTGTTCCTTTAACAACTGTTCAAAGTTTTGCCGGAACTGAAAAAATGGCTTACATCCAGTTCTCACACTTACAACTGTCATAACATCCCTGTGGCTTGTGATCAAAATTAGGCTACTTGGCAACTGGCATGTTAGGTATTTGTGATGATAACTCAAATAAGCAGAGGACCGTGGTCCGAGATGAAGAACTTGTTTTTGACAGGGAGAAGTGTGAATCAGGTATTACATATCAGTCATGCAAGAAGAGAAAGGCATCCAAAAAGAGAAGCCACCTTCTGGTTGGTGATTCAATTATAAGGGATTAAAATTTAGGAAAGGACACAGAGGTTTCAAAAGAGGTCAGGTGTCTCCCAGGTGCTACTGCCAGTAGAGACAAGAAGTGTATTTCTAAAATAATCAAGAATGCCAGCAAGGAATGTGATGTGGAGGCTATTGTACATCTTGGCACTAATGATCTGTCCCAAAAAGATGTACTCTCTGTGCAAAATGATTTCCAGAGCTTGGGGCAGGAAATTAGCAGAATAGGCTGTAGGCTTAATTTTTCAGAGGTTTTACCAGTGTACAAAGAGCAAAATGGAAAAGGCCAGTGTATATCACAATTCAATATGTGGCTAAAGGTGTGGAGTAAAGGGGAAGGATTTGGATATATTAGTCATGATGTCAGTAGCTGGTCCAATGAAAAAATGTACAAAAGAGATGGTCTGCATCCATCAAAGAAAGTGACTGAGTTACTCGGCTATAAATTCACAGATTTTCTGGAGGAATATTTAAACTAAACAGCAGGGACAGTGAGTTAATTGATACAGAACATCCCTGTCCTTGGCAATCTAAAAACTAGGGCTACCAGTGCATGTAACATAGATGTGTGTGTGTGGACAAGAATATAAACCTTGCTGTCAAGCAAAATCAAGCGCTTAATAGCGAGTGCCACACAAAGTGCACTAACCAAATAGGTGATAAGACAGTAGGGAAACTCAGGCACCACACAGGTTATGTAGAAAGTAAACACAGGATCAGTCATAAAGGATTCAAATGTCTGTACACCAATGCAAAGAGTGTAAACAGCAAACAGGGTGAACTAGAAATTCAGGTTAATGAGGGCACATATGATTTGTTGCCATTACGGAAACATGGTGGGATGAAACCCACAAATGGAACACACAGCTAGAGGGATTTAAATTATTTAAAAGAAACAGACCAAATAAAAGAGGAGGTGGAGTTGCTCTCTATATAAGAAATAACTACATCTCTACAGAAATAGAGCACAACAATGATGAAAACTGTCTTGAATGCATTTGAGTCAATATAAAAGGGAGAAAGAATGACATTGCCATAGGTGTATACTAGAGGCCACCCAACCAAACAAAGGAAATAGATGAACTTTTTGCTAATCAGCTAACTAAGATATGTAGGAAGCACATCACAATAGTAATGTGAGATTTTAACTACCCTGACATCAACTGGGAGACAAACTCTGCACCAAGTGGAAGATCAAACAGATTTGATCTTGGGAGACAACTTTGTCTCCCAAAAAGTAGAGAAGGGAACGAGGGGATTAGCCATTTTGGATCTAATTCTCACTAACAGAGATGAAATGATAGAAGGTGTTGAAGCCATAGGAACCTTGGGAGGAAGTTAAGTTTAAGTTTATTGAATTTATATACTGCCCTTTTCCCGTAGGACTCAGGGCGATTTACAAAGTATTTAAAAACATCAATACAATACAAAAGTTAAAAACAGTTAAAAATAATTAAATTTGATCCCTGAAAAAATGTTGGGGGCAGTCCTAAGCTCCACAGGCAGCTGGTTCCAAAGGGATTATGCAATATTGGAATTCAACTTTATGGAAGTACAAGCAATACAACACAGTCAAACTAGAGTCTTGGACTTCATGAGAGATAATTTCAATAAACTTAGAGAAGGCTTGGGAAGGATTCCATGAATGAGAATCCTCAAGGGGAAAACAACTCAAGAAGCTTGGGAAATTTTGAAAAGTGAGATATTAAAAGCCCAGTGTAGCACAATACCAACAAAGAGGAAAAATAACAGCTCTCAAAAAAAGCTAGCATGGCTGCATAAAGAACTCTGTGATAAATTGAAAGATAAAAAGGACAAGTATAGAAAGTGGAAAAATGGGCACATAACTAAGTCAGAATATCAGCAAATAGTCCGAGCCTGCAAAGATGAAGTGAGGAAAGCTAAGGCTCATAATGAACTAAGGCTTGCAATCAAAGTCAAAAATAACAACAAAAAAAAACTTCTTCCAACATGTAAAAAACAAGAAAAAAGTGAAGAAAATGATTGGTCCATTAGTGGGTGAAAGTGGCAAGAAGGTGACAAGCAATACGGAGAAAACGGAACTATTTAACTCGTTTTTTGCATCTGTCTTTACACAAAGGGAAAAAACAGACCAACCTATCAAAAATAGTGCCATAAAAAACAGAATAGAAACACAAGTTAAGATAGGCAAAAAAATGGTAAGTGAGCACCTGTCCAGCCTAGACGAGTTCAAATCACCAGGACCAGATGGATTACACCCCAAGGTTCTCAAGGAACTGGCAGACGTGATCTCAGAACCACTGAACTATATTTTTCAAAGATCCTGGAGCACTGGGGAACTACCAGAGGACTGGAAAAGAGCTGATGTAGTTTCCATCTTCAAAAAAGAAAAAAATGGATCCAGGAAATTACAGACCTATCAGCCTGACCTCAATACCTGGGAAGATTCTGGAAAAGATAATCAAACAACAAATCAGCGAACACCTAGAGGCAAACAAAGTCATTACTAAAAGCCAACATGGGTTTGTCAAAAACAGATCATGCCAAACAAATCTTATTGCATTCTTTGACCAAGTGACAAAATTAGTGGATCAGAGGAATGCTGTGGATATAATTTACTTGGACTTCAGTAAGGCATTTGATAAAGTAGATCACAACCTACTACTTGATAAGATAGAAAAATGTGGGTTAGACAGCATCACCACCAGATGGATTCGTAGCTGGCTGACCGGCCGTACTCAGCGTGTGGTCCACAATGGAACCACATCTACATGGAGGGAAATGTGTAGTGGGGTGCCCCAGGGCTCCAAATGTACAGGTATAGTATAGAGGGTACCTTGCTCAATAGTAGTAACTGTGAGAGGGATCTCGGAGTCCTTGTGGACAATCACTTAAATATGGGCCAGCAGTGTGCTGCAGCTGCCAAAAAAGCAAACACAGTGCTACGCTGCATTAACAGAGGGATAGAATCAAGATCACATGAAGTATTAATACCACTTTACAATGCTTTGGTAAGGCCACACTTGGAATATTGCATCCATTTTTGGTCACCACGATGTAAAAAAGATGTTGAGACTCTAGAAAGAGTACAGAGAAGAGCAACAAAAATGATTAGGGGACTGGAGGCTAAAACATAAGGAACGGTTGCAGGAATTGGGTATGTCTAGTTTAATGAAGAGAAGGACTAGGGGTGACATGATAGCAGTGTTCCAATATCTCAGGGGCTGCCACAAAGAAGAGGGAGTCAAGCTATTTTCCAAAGTGCCTGAAGGCAGGACAAGAAGCAATGGATGGAAACAAATCAAGGAGAGAAGCAACCTAGAACTAAGGCGAAACTTCCTGACAGTTAGAACAGTTAACCAGTGGAACAACCTGCCTCCAGAAGCTCCAACAATGGAAGTTTTTAAGAAGAGACTGAACAGCCATTTGTCTGAAATGGTAAAGGGTTTCCTGCCTGAGCAGGGGATTGGACTAGATGACCTCCAAGGTCCCTTCCAACTTTATTATTATTATTATGTCAACAGCTGACAACAGCTGCAGTGTCCTGTGGTCACGTGGTCATGGTTTACAACGTTCCCAGGGGGCTTTTGACAAAGTCAATAGGGTAAGCTAGATTCACTTTATAACCATGGGGATTCATGTATGAACACAGCAAGAAAGTTTGTAAAAACAGGCACAACTCAACAATAATTTGCAACAAATTCCAGTCCTGATTGTGCTCATAAGTCAAAGATTATATGTAAGTCATCCCTTATATATTTGCAGCTGAGTTAGCAGTTATAATCAAAATGAACTTAAGCTTTGTTTAGTCATTGAACACATATAACTACAGTTGTTTTTCTTCCAACTGCCAGTATCCAACTATTATTTTATATTTGCCTAGCAGGTTTTCAGGGGTGGGGCTGTTGTGTGAGGGAAAATTGGGGTTTTAGTGAGAAATGTATGTTTAAATTGCCTTGTGATAATGGGAGGGAAGGGATTTTCCAAGAGAGTAAATTTTGTCTGTGTAAAACATGTTATAGTACTTTATGTGATTTGGCTTTTAAAAGTCATAGCCCCCATATTTATTTTTATTTTTTATTTTAATTCCGTTTATATCCCGCCCTTCTCCGAAGACTCAGGGCGGCTTACAAGCTTAGCAGTAGCCTTCATTCTATGTATATGCCTGCTTATTAGGGCTTTCACACACACCCCAAGCGGCATTATTACAAAGTCAGCTTAATTGCCCCCAACAATCTGGGTCCTCATTTTACCTACCTCGGAAGGATGGAAGGCTGAGTCAACCTTGAGCCTGGTGGGATGCGAACCTGCACTAATTGCAGGCAGCTGGTGTTACGTAAGGAGGCATTAGCCCACTGCTCCACCAAGGCTGTGCTCCACCATTGTCTTGTGCTCCACCATTGCTCCACCATTGTCTTGTGCTCTGTGATGAATACAATTGAAAATACTATTGCCAGAAAGAGTTTAGCAGTTTGGAGAGAAATTGTTTGTTTTTTGTATTTTATATTGTATCTCAAGAGATTTGGGCAGGTTATAGAAACAAAAAGGAACGCAGTACATCAGTATTCTGGGTTCAGGCAAAATCTATTATTTAAATAAGCCAGTATTTATAAACCAAGTTGAAATATGACTTTAATTTGAAGTGTACTGCCTGCGGCCGGCATCAACTTCCCTCCGCCCAATACGCTCCCACAGAGAGGGTCTCCTCAGGATGCCTCCGGTCAAAGAATGCCGACTGGTGGCCCCCAGGGGGAGGGCCTTCTCTGTGGGCGCGCCAGATTTATGGAACCATCTTCCGGTTGAGCTCCGGATGGCGCCCGACCTTCGCTCCTTCTGGCGCAATCTAAAGACGTATCTTTTTGAACAAGCTGGCCTGGCCTGATGGGAGGGGGTTGGGTTTTTATTACTTTTAAATGCGTTTTAATCTATCTAAGAGTTCTGGGCACTTGTTTAATCTTTTTTTAATTTTTGTATTCTGTTTTTAACATGTATTGCCCTGTTCACCGCCCTGAGTCCTTCGGGAGAAGGGCGGTATACAAATAAAATTAATTAATTAATTAATTAATTAATTAATTAATTAAATCCCACAGTTTGTAGTTAACTTCATAGTTTACAGTTAAGCAAAAAAACAAAACAAACCCACACAACCTGATAAAGCATTACATGTGAACCATACCAAGAAATTTGTTATGCAGGGATAGGGGCAGTTTGTTACTAATGAAATGTTATTATGCCTTTGGAACGTTAAACTTTTTTTCTAATTTTATGTTTCAGTATTCTTCATAAGTGGGAAAAATTATACTTGGTTCATCATTGGCCAGTGACTGTATGCATGGTAAGATCTTCTAAAATGGATGCAATTATTTTGCTATCTGTATGTGCATGCCTATAATGAAATATTTATTTTGCTGTATCCTGAAAAGGGATAACCAGTTTCAAAACAGATGGGAAGTATTACTGAAATATGCATTGGGCCACTGCATATGACTGAGAAGAACTATGTTTAAATATGAGAAGTTGTGCTGAGTTTACATATAATTTAAAAATCACCACGCACAGAAGCTGTTTAAAAGAATTCTTTTTAATGTATTATTTATTAAACTAGATGCTCCTTTTTTCAGTCTCAAAGTGACATGTACACCTTTAAACAATAGTTTACTGCCACTGACTTATACTAATTAAAGTAAGATTATCCAGTTATGAGTAAAATAATCCGAGAGGAGGAGGATCTTAGACTATCATCTTCTGAAGCTAGACAAAATGTGTCATGTTTTCATTTTTTTATTTCCATTTTTTCAGAGCTAAAAAAAATGTCCTAATGCCACACAAACAATATTACATTTTATTAGTATAAAAATATTACCAGTATTGTGTCTATAGGAAGGGATCACATAATGTTAATAATAGCCACATTAATATTTTTATACCATATCAGATTCTTGGGTGTTATACAAATCATAAAAACAAACAGATAATAAAATCTATCCCCAACTCGGTGAAATAAACCTCCTAAACACATAAGGCAAGAAAAGTAACAGCCCCCATCACCGTTACTCTTCCAAAGCCTATCTTTTAGTGCCTCATGGGAAAGCAGATTGTTCACAGATATAAGCAAAGCAAAACTAACAACAAATCCATTCAACTCTTCTACTATGCTTCCATCCCAGAGCCAGCAGGAAATCATCCAGCTTAAATCTTGCTAACACCCAGAACGTCCTTACTGCAAACCCAGAAAAGTCCATATTGCCCTGCTGTCAATGCAGATGTAACACACATGGCATTTTAAATGCCAGGTTTTGTGATTCCCTTGGCTTTAAATGCCAGGTCTGTAAATATCGTCTACTATATGAAAGCTTCCTTAGTTAGTACACAAGAGCCAGTTTACTGTAGTGGTTAAGGCACCAGACTTAACTACCAGTGGAAACTACCAGTAGCAGGCTGTGAGTTCTAGTCCCGCCTTAGCTACAAAGCAAGCTAGGTGACCTTGGACCAGTCACTTTCTCTCGACCCTGGGAAAAGGCAGTGGCAAACAGCTTCTGAAATCTTGCCAAGAAAACTACGGTGCCAGAACTCAAAACTGATTTAAAGACACAAATGTGCACACATACAGTTTCTGTATACTGCATTTCCCCCCCCCCCCGCCACCGCCCTTTTCACTGCTGCCACAATGTTGTCCAATTGAATTCATTTTATTCCTTATAATTTTAGGTAAATTTTGATCTGTAGACCACTAAGGGACAGCAGAAAATTACAGTTTTTGTATTTCAATTACCATGTAGTGGTTTTCTGGATTTCCACTGGGTAGGAAATTTTTACACCATCAGGTTACAGTGGCATAACAGCTGAGTCCTTTTGATTATGCTTTCAATTGCATGTGCTAAGCCCAGGACAGACTCCTCCATTTCAGGGTTTTACAACAGCTTAAATTCACCACTTCAGCCTATGTAGGAAAAGGAAAAAGGGGACTCAGAGGTTGGAACTCCAGTCTCTCTTGCAACTAAATCCATAGTGCAGAACTGAGCACGGCCATTACGTGGAAGAAAGTGGTCCTACAACAGACCTACCAGATAAATTGGAGCTGAGCAGATTGCCACTATTTATTGCATCACCTCATGTCATCTCCTTGGGTTATTTGGATGGAAGTTCTTGAGATGAGATTCAGGACTTAAGCCATCATTTAGCTTATTCAGTTGTGTGTTAATAGACATGAAGACATGTCTATTAGAAATAATGGGGCATCTTGTGGAAGGTGTATGGGTGCAGACTAAATAGTTTAATTCAGTGAATAAATCTATTGTCTGTGCAGAGAGCCTCTTCATTTCTTGCTCATTGTTGTGATTCAGGGTCAGCCTGTGGGTTCGGCAGTTGGGTCGGACGACTCAGAGGAGGAGGAGGGGGGTGTTGAAGAGCTTGCTGAGGGGATTGGACAGCTTGATGAGAGCCCCCAGCAAGGCCCCTCTCATCTGGTCACGATGCAGACCCAGCTGTGTGAGCCTGACAGCGTGGATGAAGATGACCCACAGCTGGCCCTGTTCAAGGATGCCCGACGCAGGAGGCAGTCAGTCAGGAGTAAACAGAGGGAGGCAATGGGGCACCTCGGAAGGAGGCACAGAGAGGCCACGCCCTGAACTGTATTTAAGGGGAATGTGTGGGAGGGCTGGTTTGCTGAAGGCAACCGCTTGGATTGTTCCTGCTTCTTAGCTCGTGTTTTATGGTTGGTGTCTTGTCTTGCTCTGTTTTATGTGAATAAATTTGGCAGGTGTAATTCCAGCCTCTTGCCGTTTGTAGAGGGGTTGTCCCTGCCTTTTCTGCAGGGCCGGTAGCAGGCTGGTACAGAACACTCATAGCTTTTGACATGAGCAGTCTAATGTCTTTCAAATTACCTCCTTCCTAGGAAAGTCTAGTTTTCAGGCTCAAGCAAACCCAACTATAAACAGTTTTGATATCCTACAGTGAAACAAAGCTCTTATTTATTTTACTAGTGGTGAAATAAAAAAAACAAGGGCTGTTAAAAACTTCTTGGTTTCTTTCTATCAGAAAAGGAGAAGCATATACTGTAAAGGGAAAATCCTGTCAGATTAGGAAGTTAAGATTCAGTCCTCTTGCGCTTCTTTTGCTCTTGCTATAAGAGTTGAAGTAATTGAAAAAATATAAGTCAATTTCAGGTGAGCAGAAAACACAATTTGGGGATTGCTATTATTAAGAGTTGAAATACTTATTGAGTATTTCAATGGGGAATTTGCCAGAATCTCCATTATAAAGATACATATACCAACAAGCCTAATGCAAAGCTGGAATAAAAGTAGAGCCTTCATATTCTTTTGGAGTAGAAATCCTGCTGTACATTTGCCCTGCTGTATTGTTCAGCACTGATAAGACAGTCCCAACACCTACAAGGTACCACGGGATAATATTGTTTACTTTGTGGAAAAGCCAAGCTGATATCCCTAGCTATTGTGAGCAAATCTTTTCCATTTAGACATTTTGTGAAGCTAAATGCCATTGCTTCATAGCTGCTTCTCTGAACTGTACTGTTGATCAGAAATACTTGGAAATAACATGAAGAGTTTCTGCTTTTAAATGTCTCCGATACAATAACCAAGGACTGAGTTCTTGAAAGCAGTGCATTTTTCCACTTATTTCTACTGCAAAATTGGCCAAATTCCTGCTCTTCTCTTGCCAAGATAAAATGTAACACATGCTGTTGATTATAAATGGATTTGAGTTTTTAATGAAGAGTATTCTGTTAGTTCAATGAAATAGTGAATACAACAAATAGCAAGCATTTTATGACTCATATTTAAGGTAACCTGACAAAATGCTTTGGGAAAAAAGAGTTTTGATAGGATTTACTACTTTACACTTTATATTTTCTTTTTGTCACATGAAAAATTGCCTGCATAGGATTTTGTTAAGCAATTACTACTTTTTATAGCGATCTACAATTCTAACATGGGAGTGTTACCTTCCCTAAAGTCAGCTAACAGAATTGATTACTTTCAAGAAAGTAGCTTTTACTTAAATATTGCCATATTCTGAATAACTTAAATCATAATGCAAGAGAAGACTTTTGGTAGCTAGATGCTGCACTTAATGCTCTGAAACAGGGGTGTCAAACTCAATTTCACTGAGGGCCTCATGAGCATTGCAGTTGCCCTCAAGGGGCCAGGTGGGTGTGGCCTGGGTGGGCATGGCCTACTGGGTGGGCGTGGCTAGAGTGCGTATGGCCTACTGGGTGGGCGTGGCCAGCTCTACATCGTTCGCATCAAGGGTGCCTATGGGGGCCTGGGCAGGAGTGGGACAGATCTGAGGGTCTCTGGCAGAAGGAGGGTCTCTGGGCCAGGGCCAAGGCAGTGGGGGCCGTTCCCTCACTGTTTCCAGGATGGCTTCGCGGGCCGCATGAAACCACTTCGCGGGCCGGCTCCGGCTCCCGGGCCTTGTGTTTGACATGTCTGCTCTGAAAGATAGGGGTTTCAATGAGTGGAGAGATGGAGTTGATGATGCTAAGTAAGTGGGCCCACATTCTGGAATATAGCAGGGGGTCCGGATTTTCTGTTGGGGGAAGTTAAAAATTATAGTTTAGACATTATAATTTCTATATACTTTTTGATCTAGAGGAGATTTTAAATCTCCCCACCAAAATGGTTTGGACCTATATATTCTCCATTTCTGGATTTCAATTAATTTGTCTTATGTGATAGTCTTCCACTAAGTCAGCTATAGTCATTTTTATAAATAGGAAAGCATTTAAATGTAGGAAAGAACTTTTTTAAAGGAAATTTAATAATTTCATAGAAAAGGTACAATTTCAAAGCATTTATTTCTGTATCTGTATGATATATCTGAAAGCATAGCTAGCAGTTAATAGTAGCATAAAATAAAAAGCAGAACTAATAATTACCTTTTCAATAATATAAACAAAATTGACAGCTTCAAAAGAATGTGAAAGTATTCAGAGACATGCACCCGCCCAATTCCAACCTTCATTCAGAACAAACATGATAACTGTCATTTGGTCACAGATGTCATCTTACATGGGATGGTGACCACTGTAATGAATGTGGTCAGAAAAAGTTTGTGAGGCTAAAAGGGGAATGAGAGAAAAAAGATGAAGTGCAAATTCATTTTTAATATAAGGAATAAGTAGAATATTTTACTTCTCTTAGTAGTAAGCTACATGCTTCTAAAAGGTGCTAAACAAAGAAATAAAAACCTTGAGAAATAGGGAGCGTGTCACAATAGCACAGTGTTGTTTTCTTAAAACCAGAGATATATAGCTGGTTTCAAGCACAAATGGCTTATTAACCCATTTTGTCATTAAATGGAGCACTTAATATGACAGTATTAATTCAAAAGGTAAACATTTAAGATAAATTATTAATACATTTTAGATTAAACATAATTCAGATTACTCCAATTTTTATCAACTGTTTTTCAAATGCTAAGTATTCTGGAAAAGCTATTTTTCAAACAGTGTACCAGTATTTTGCTTTTTATGAAAATGGGACCAACCTTGTGGAATTTCCGGTATCAGCAGATCTTGATGAAAGCTTGCTAATAGTGTCTCCATATAATTTTTCTGGTTTGGCATTATAGCACAGCAGATTGCAGGTGTAGAACCAAATGCTTCCAACACTCAATCTCCACACAGATTCAGTGTAACATTCCAGACAGAATGGTAGCTGGAGAAATTACATCAAGCTGCTAATTGTATTGTAAGTTCTTTCTCCCAGTTACAATATGGCCCATGAAAAATGAGATGAGTACTGTTTATCAGCTTCAGCTATTAGGCCATTTGCATCCATTTATACAAAAGTGTTATCTAAAAGAGATGGCGCACATGGTTATCACTTCTAAGTTCAACTTATGCAAGTAACGATACTTTCATAGACAACTCACAAGGATTCTTCACCAAGACATCTCAAAGAAACAACAGACTTTATTCTATTGGCTGCCAGTTTGTTTCAGGACAATTTCATGTTAGGGCTATGTAGTATTTTAGAAATAATTTAGATAAATAATATTTATCCACAAAGTCCTGCACAGCTTAAATCCCAGTTATCTAAGAGATAGGGAATTTTAAATTAATAAGTGAAAGGGACTGCTGTGTTCCAAAATAAAACGTTATTCTTCCACATCATTTTTATTTACTTGAGACTGTTGAACTACATCAAAGCTCTGTAGGTGTTATTGTAGATAAAAAATAGAGCTATCATGATGGATAAGAACATTCCAGGAAGAAACTGCTCTTCACAGATCTTTCTAATCCATCAGGAATCTATTAGCATAAATTACTTTCTGCTTTTTCTTCTGGGCAATGTGGCAATATTTTAGAATCCTCAGCTCAGTGTTGCCCACCATCATATCTATTTTGTGAATAGGAAGCTCTGCTTTATTGTGCAGATGTTATCTATCAGCCGAACTAGATATTGATGGTTTCTGCTTTTTCCCTTAAAACACAGTCTAGGGTTGTACAAAAATTTGATTCCAAGTCTAAATCAAAACAAATCGATTAAATTCATGCTGAATCATTAAATCAGATGCCTCAATCAAATCAAATCATTAAATCAGATGCCTCAATCAAATTCAAACAACAATCAGAATTAATAATTTGAATCACAGCTGAATCAGACCCTATTTTTCCCATTCTGCATAAAAATGGTTTTTCTTTAATAACCCAATGGATTTATTTTCTCTAGATGAATGAAAATGAATGCAAAGATCCACCAATGTACTGGACAATCCATGGGCTCTGGTAAGATATAAATTTAGAAGGATTTTTTTTGTATTGCTAGTTTTAAGAGGTTGGTTCCTTCTAAGCTTACCGGTATATTTGAAGTATTCTGGTCTGGTACCCATAGAAGGAGAAAACTTTTATTATATGATAAATGTTTTTTTATAAATGAGTTACTATAAATGATCTCCTGTGGTAGTCCATGAATCAAAATACTTATAAGAAAATAACTGAATTTCTAGGTGTATGGTAGCTAAAGTATTTCCTTCTATTCACATAGTGTTAAGTCAATTTCTTACCTGGTCAGCAAATATTACCGTTGATCTGAAATATTCACATCCTATCACTAAATGATCAAATTTAATTTTAAATTTAAATGATCAAATTAATTTTAACTGTGCACAGATTCATTTTTTTTAAAAAAAATAATGTTTGCTTTACATTTCTTTATCTCACTGAAATGTGTCCTTTAAAACAAATCTCTTTGTGTTCCAGGATTTTTTTAACATGAAACAAGAATCAGTAAATGTTTATAAATTAATATACAGTATTCTCTCAAATTTTAGCATACATTATGGAACAATTTTCACTAATTTTGTTTGTAAAAATAGATTACCGTATTCACCTTGTTAACCTGTAGCCTCACAGCACTTTTTGAATGATTAAAATGACTTTAAAAATAGCATCTTTTCAGTTTAGTGTAGTGGTTATAGGACCAGGCTGGAAACTGGGAGAGTGAAAGTTCTAGTCCTATCTTAGGAGCACTATTTCTTCTCATCTCTACGAAGCAGACAAGGGCAAACCACTTCCAAAAAGGTTACCAGAAAAACAGGGGCTTGTCCAGGCAGTTGCCAGGAGTCAACACTGACTCAGAGGTAGAACATAGACAGGTAGGCTTCACTTAACAATAGTAATTGGGACCAGAATTGCCAACACTAAGCAGTGTGCTGATAAAATGTGATGTTGTCAGGCATGAAAGACCAGGTCCACACTTGAAGATTTAGTTAAGCTGGTTTGCAGGTAGTCCTTGACTTACGATACAACTGAGCTCAAAATTTCTGTTGTTAGGCGAGACAGCTGTTAAGTGAGTTTTGGCCCATTTTACAACTTTTCTTGCCACAGTTGTTAAATGACTCACTGCAGTTGTTAAGTTAGTAACAGTGAATTTGGCTTCCCCATTGACTTTGCTTGTCAGAAAGATCACAAAAGAGAAGCACATGAGCCTGGCACACTGCAACCATCATGAGTCAGTTGTCAAGCATCTGAATTTTGATCATGTGACCATAGGGATGCTGCAACACTGGTAAGTGAAAAACAGTCATAAGTCACTTTGTAACTTTCAACAGTCACTAAACGAACTGTGGTAAGTTGAGGACTACCGGTATTGCCTAAAGCTTATGCACAGGAATCTTCTCAACTAACAGTTAGATTTAGGCCAATGTTAGATTTAGGCCAATCAAGGGCTTGGCAGAGTTCACTTAGTTCACTTGTGGCTATGTAAGAATTCTAAGGCTGATCTCTCTTTCAATTCTGCTCCTAGGTCCTGCCATTCCTTGCCCTACAGATGTCACATGATTGCATTGCTTAGCGACTGCAATTCTAAAAGCCTCTATGGTTGCCATTAAGTGAGGATCACAGGTCATTAAAAGCAGACCTTATGGGAGACCAGGACTTGCAACTTCCTGCCTTCTTCCAACAACAAGTCAGTAGGGAAGCTGGCAGGAATTTGCAAGTACTGGTCACAACAAGCCTTTCCTTAGGCATGGCACAAACCTTTCTTTTCACTGCAATGCGGTGCAAGTGTGGCAAAGCTGGAGGGGATGTGGTGTGGCACAAATGTGCCAAGGCCTGGGGCATGTGGTGTGATTGTGGCAAGGCTGAGGGGTGCAGCTTAAGTGCAGCAAGGCTGGGGAGGTTCAGCATGAGCACGCAGCAAGGCAAGGATTAACTGTACATATATAGACTGTACTGAAGATAATGTAGTTTTTTTTCTTTATTATGAACAAAAATAATCTGGTTGTGATTGTTTTTCCAAGGGTTTGCTTAGGGTTGAGTAACTGTAATAGATCAGAACTGTCTTCTGATCTCCTGAAGGACTGATTTGGGCTTCAAAAATGTTTCCCAAGAAAGGCAGTTCTGGAATCACTAATCATACATCTCTATGCTAAATTGCCATGAGATTACATTATATAACTTTTTTTTATTTTCTCATTTTTTTTAACCTTTATAATATCAAATAAGGCTGTATTATCTGTTCTTAACTCTCCTGAAGACAACCCTGTGATGTCTCCCATTTTGCAAGATATATGTTAGAGAAGGAGAATGCATTCCACTACTATTCAGAACAGTTGGTTTGCATCCTTTGTACTCTTTTGCTCTGCTTCTTCCCCAGGCCTGATAAAGCTGCAGAATGTAATAGAAGCTGGCACTTCAATATATCTGAGCTTAAGGTATGAGTCAAAAACATTATACGTTCTGAATACTTGAAGAAAAACTATAATAATAATTAATTCAAGAATTTGACTGGACTCAGAGAAGCTTTAGGGTATTCTGCCAAAGCAATATTATTTATTAATACACCTCAATCAGTGAACATTTATTACCAAACCAGGCGCTAGAGAAAGAGGATGGTAGCTTTCATTCTTGAGTCCCTTTCTAAATAGTTTGCAGAGTTGCCTATAAATTCCAATATTATCATTTTCACATGTTTTCTAAAGCTGTTATGTGAAGTATTTTATAGATACAAGGTTATTTTATACAGCCAGTTGGGTGTAGCGATTAAAGTGCTGGTCTAAAAACCAGGAGATTGTGAGTTCTAGTCCTGCCTTATACATGAAAGAGGGACAGTCTCTCTCATCCAACTCACCTCACACGGCTGTTGTGGAGAAAAGGTTATGTTCACCATCTTCGATTATTTATAAAATAATAAAAGGATCAAAATCTAATAAAATAGTGTGAAAATCTAGGTGGAGTTTGCATCATATCCTTAATTATATATGATTTTTTTATTATTGCTAGGATTTCATGGAAGACATGAAAGAATATTGGCCAGATATACTACATGTAAACCATACTTATTTATGGTGAGTTGTGTCACATTTAACCCTATTGACAGTTTTACAAAAATCCCTAATTTTAGTTGTCTTTCTAAATGAAACACCCTTGGTCAGGTCTTTTCAACCTTTTCACCAATTGTACCACTTTTAGGATATGGCAACATTCAAGTACCACCAGTCGCCTATCAAGGTGTCAAAAACTTGATGACCCCCCACAAAAAAGGGAAAAAATGTGATGAAGTATAGGTAGTCCTCGTCTTACAACAGTTCGCTTAGTGACTGTTCAATGTTACAATGGCACTGAAAAAAGTGCCCCCCAAGCCACAGCCACCTGCCCACCCACCCAGAGGTGCTCTTCCTTCTGTCTGAGGGTTTCATCATTGTCAGTATTTCTCTTGAGGATTGGCAGTGGGGGTGGGGTGGGGGGTCTTTTGTTTTTATCCCCCCCCCTGTCTGCTGGGTGGTTGCAGCAGGTTTTGGTCACTTCACATGACCCTGGGACACTGTGACCATCATAAATATGTTGACAAGCATCTGAATGTAAATCATAAGACCCTGGAGATGCTGCAACATTCCAACTGACCGGCGCTTCTTCTGGGCTCGGCAGAAGTGCCGGGATCAGCACCGAGCTCCAGCTGGAGCCTGGCGCTGATCCTGGCGCTTCCGCTGAGCCCTGGCAGCTCCGAAGAAGCACTGATCCTGGCACTTCCACTGAGCCCTGACAGCCCTGCAGCTCCAGCCATCTCTCGCTCAGGCTTGTGCAGTGCTGCCACCGGTTCAGCTCATTCCCCTCCCCCGCTACCACTTTTCTAGGATGGCCGTGTACCACCTGCCAGGTGCCAATGTACCACAGGTGGTACCTGTACCACTGGTTGAAAAGCCCTGCTCCAGGCTACTGCCACCCGGATCTGAGGCCAAGTGACATACGACCCTCCAGCGGCCCATTTCCAAGTGGCAACAGCCTGGAGAAGGCTTCCAGCACCCGGATCTTGCATGATCTAGCATTACTTTAGGCCTCCATTCTCTGCAAATGCACCAAAGTCCTAGAGCAGCCAAGAAAGAGAAAGATCTTGATCTTTGCAGGGTGAGTATTGAAGGCCTGGTGCCTAGGGAGACCCGGGGCCGGGGTGGGGAGGGAGGGAATAACCAGTTGCTCGTAAGGGCGAATGACTGCCATGGTGCTGCAATATTCATAATTTTGGGACTTGCTTATAATCACTAGGGGGTACTTATCGCATAACTTTGAGTGAGCGTTAAGGAAACGCTCGTAACTCGGGGATTACCTGTATATTCATTCCTCTAAACCGCAAAGATCATTTTCCAAATTATTTCTGAAATACTACATAGCCTTAACATGAAATAATAATTAAGCTAAGATTTTTGTGTGAAATGGCTGTTTTATTTATTAACTTCACTTATATAGCTGCATATCTTGCAATTGCAACTAAGTAATTATGTAAATATTATTTGTTTATGGAACATGCACACTCCCTTAGTTTGATTGGATTCTACGCAGTTTACAAGGAACCAACCACATTGCAGCAGCGTGGCCCATATGCAGTTCAAATGCAATTCCACATTGGGAACATGGCAGTAACCACAATACTATAAAGCAGAAATATATCAACACAGCATTAAAATTGAGGAATGATGAATGAAAAATGCAGACTATATTATAAGATGCCATATATTTCCCTTGTCTGCCTTATGAATACATTCTACCAGGGGAAAAAATGAATGCTTTAAAAGTTGAACATATAAACTGTTTTATCTTCTGTTTTATACTAGAACTGCCTCTATTTTTCTAATTTGTAACCTTGATGGAAGTAAAGTTTCAGTACTGACAATATTCAGTGAAAAAAAGTATTCAGCAATTAACCTTTGTTATTCTGTGACTCCGTCAAGTTGGTAGCAACGTCCTTGATATGCAACAAAATGAATATTTGTTAGGTACAAGGACAAGATTATTTTCTTTTCATTTGACAAAATAAAAACAAAGATAGCTTTTCTTTACACTGTGTGGTTTCCATAGTTTCCAGTTCCACATGAAACATGATTGCAGTATGTTTTTTAAGTGCTCTCTTGCTTTTGAAAAGCAATTCATGACTCCAAACTATTGCAGGTATGTTAACCATCACACTTCTCTTGTCATTTAATTTAAATTATTCATCAAAAGAAATCTCTTTCTCAACAGAAAAAGAACATCTACCCATGAGACTACCCAAGTATATATAAACACTTCATATATACTAAGGAGATAATAATTATATATATAAATGTCCCAGGAGTTTGTGAAATACACATTGTACCCAGTGGTGGGATTAAAATATGTGAACAACAGGTTCTCTTGTGTGGCCGCCGCTTCCGGAAGTCCATTCTGGGCCCGGGCAACAAAACATTAGCTACCAGTTCTGCCGAACTGGTGCGAACTGGCTGAATCCATTTATAGTGTCCCCAAGGAATCATAGTTTTGTGTTCTGCCTGAGTTCATGGCAGTCAATAAATTTAAATAAATAAGTAAATAATCTACGGAAGTTATTATAGTTGCAAAATATGCATGCATTATCATACAGGAGTGTAAGGAGACCATCTAACGTTAGATCTCTTTTATCTAATAGTATCTCTAAGGAAGAACAGTTACTAAACCTGACTTTATGTTGAGGTTTCTAGATTTTGCAGTGGGCAAAGTGGTAGACTGGACTCACAAGTGAGTTTTTCTTCTCAAATAAATATTAGAAGATTACAGAATTTTTGGTATAATTTTCCAAACTTTAGGGACAGGGCTGGCTGGAAAACCTGGAGCGGATCTCCCATTTAGTCTGCGCAGGGAAAGCGGAACCATTTGGAGTAGAAGCTGCAGTCTGTGAATTTTTACAGGCTGGGGTCTGGGCGTCTTTCCTTCTAAAGTTGAAGAGCAGCTGTAGGCAGGTGGGGAATGCAACAGCAACTTGAAAGGCAGGTGGGGAATGCCGTAGCCAGAGCAGCTGCTTAGCTCTAAGGACACATTTGACTCAGGAACTGGGTGGGCTGGTTGGAAAACCTGGAGCGGATCTCCCATTTGGTCTTTTTTTAAAAATCCCATTTATATCCCGCCCTTCTCCGAAGACTCAGGGCGGCTTACAATTTAAAGCACAAATCAATGTGCTTAGCAATAGCCTTAATTCTATGTATATGCCTACTTATTAGAGCTTTCACACCCCCACAAAGCAGCATTATTACAAAGTCAGCTTATTGCTCCCAACAATCTGAGTCCTCATTTTACCTACCTTGGAAGGATGGAAGGCTGACTCAACCTTGAGCCTGGTGGGATGAGAACCTGCACTAATTGCAGGCAGCTGGTGTTACTTAAGGCTCTGCGCAGGGAAAGCTTTAGAGTGAATTAGGAAAAGTGAAAAAGTGAATTAGGAAAATAGGAAACGGTTGCTGGAATTGGGTATGTGTAGTTTAATGAAGAGAAGGGTGAGGGGTGACATGATAGCAGTGTTCCAATATCTCAGGGGCTGCCACAAAGAAGAGGGAGCCAAGCTATTCTCCAAAGCACCTGAAAGCAGGACAAGAAGCAATGGATGGAAACTAATCAAGGAGAGAAGCAACCTAGAACTAAGAAGAAACTTCCTGACAGTTAGAACAATTAACCAGTGGAACAACCTGCCTCCAGAAGTGGTGAATGCTCCAACACTGGAAGTTTTTAAGAAGAGACTGGACAGCCATTTGTCTGAAATGGTATAGGGTTTCCTGCCTTAGCAGGAGGTTGGACTAGATAACCTCCAAGGTCCCTTCCAACTTCTTCTTCTTCTTCTTCTTCTTCTTATTATTATTATTATTATTATTATTATTATTATTATTAAAGTTTAATCCACTTGCACTGTTTTATGTGTACATGTTTGATGACAAACAGCCTTATGTTTATAAGTGACAGTTTTCCTACTAAGTACCTGCATGTCATAAGCATTTGAATTAAAATTACCATATTAAAATCAAATCTGATGTTTTTTAATTTTTATTTGGTGTGCGTTGGAAGAGGGGTAGTCTTATACGGCGAGTATAGCCCAAACCCTATAATTTAACAGGAAATGTAGGGGGTCGTCTTATATGCCCAGTCGTCTTATACGCTGGAAAATACAGTACATTGGTACTTGAAGATACTACTTTTTTTACCTTTTTTCTTTACGTAGGAAACACGAATGGGAAAAACATGGGACATGTGCAGCTCAATTAGAGGATCTTAACTCAGAAAAAAAGTATTTTCAGAAGGCACTGGAACTCTACAGAAAAATTGACCTTAACAGGTAGGGAAAATTATTTTCTCAGTGTCTCTACTACTCTTAACTACATGTAAGGGCTCTCTGATAACAAACATGTATATTTCATTGGCTGTGATGTCTAACAGGCTCTGGGGGCATAATGAGAGAGCACAGTTGTTACAGGAGGAAGCAGGGCTAATATGAAAAAGCTTTCCAATTTGGGGAGGGGGAAACACGAGAAAGAGACCCAGAATAACTCCATATGCTACATATAAGTTGAGATAGAGAATTCTTCTGGCAGTTTTTCCAGATTCTGCAATCCTATCATACCAGAATTACAAATCTTTACAGAAATAAAAGTGGTTCTTCCTGAGTTTGCCAGTTATGGAGGGTTTTGCATTAACAGACATAATGGTTCCTTAGAAGTTCAAAAATGCATAACAAAAACATTAAATTATCCCTTAGTCTTTGAATCCGTTGGTGTTGCCGAGATCTCTTTTTCAATCTCAGTGTTGGAAGATCCCAACTCTAGGAATTATACTACAGCATGTGTTTATGTTCTCTTTAATGTAAATTTAAATTTCAAGCATCCATGAAGTTTAGAACCAGGAAAGGATAAAAAAGGCATGACTAAGTGCTAGTCCAAGACAATTGTGGCTAAAAGCATTTGCTCTGTATGTGATTATCTAATATAAATATTAAATGAACATGAGAAATTTAGATACTGTGGATCAATAAATGAAATGCAATTCCTCAAATTAGTCATAAAAATCAAACAAGAAACCATTGAGATAGTTAACAAGAACAAAGATGAGGAACACGGCACTTTGGAAAAATAGTCTCAGTTGATACAATTTGAAATATTTTATAAATACTCAGTTCTTGTATGTTGCTAGCTATTCTTTTTCAATTTCATCTCTGGCAGGACACCGTAAAATATGCACAATTATTTTACTAATGCCAAAATTTGGTCAAACTACATAAGCTAAAAGCTTTGTCTAGAAGCCTGTCTGCCATAAAATATTTTCCTAATGAAGAATTAGTAAGAGAGCTTTCAAGGATCCTAGCATTCCCTGAAACATACAGCAGGAATTTTAAATCTGTTTTTAGAAAATTGATAAAATTGGTGTCATATAATCTTTATCAGTGTACAATGTATAAGTAGCCCTAAAATGAGTGGATTACTTTGTGAACATTGTAAGGCTTCACTTCACTTGTGAACATTGTAAGGCTTCTATGGATATCAATCCAGCATTACTACACCCAATATTCCAGTTATGTACAATAGGTCTCATAACAATTTTAAGAGAAAATGAGCAACAAATATGTAATACTAAATACAAAAATACAATTTTAGATATACTGTGTAGCTGAAAAACACTGGACTTCTTGAAGTTTTATGTATCTTTTCTCTCTGATCTTTTACATGTGGGAAAATAATGATGAACGACTACCTACAGTGTAATTGTATGTAGTGAATTCTGTCTTTTTAATGCTAGATAAGAGTTCTTTCTCTTTCAGTTTTCTCTCGAAAGTTGGGATAAAGCCAGGCTCTACCTACTATCAGGTGAGAGAAAAGCTCACTTGACATTGCATTCTGCAAAACTGTAGCCTTTAATTTCTGTTGTTGTATAATACTTAGTGGTAAGTGGAATCTAATTAAGTCTTTCCACTGAAGAAGTAATTCCATTAGAACAGGGGTGTCAAACTTGCAACATCACGTGATGTGTCGCGACGCATTGCCAGCAGTGGGGTGGGCGCGGTTTTGGCATGATGCATCTGGCCCGCGGGCCGGCAGTTTGACACCCCTGCATTAGAAGAACAAACGTATCTAATCAAGATTCATTTCAGGGAATTTAAGGGTTTTCCAAAGCAAACTTTGGGAAGAAGGATGAAAAGAGACAATTCTTTTACAAATGCAGACTTTCATCTCATAACTTGTGTGTTTCTATTTTTCTTATTTTCATACAGTTTGCTTAATTCTAAACTTTGAAAACACATCTTTAATTAAACAGATGCTTCATTCATTTTATGTTATTTATTTCATGTTTAAATCTTCAGCTGACAGCCATCAAAGAAGCTCTTGAAAGCTTTTACAATGTAATGCCAAAGATTCAGTGTATTCCTCCTGAAGAGGTACATATTGTTCTTAATGACTTTCTAGTTAATGTTTAATCATTCTTTTCTAAAAACATTGTTTTTACCGTATTTTCCGGCGTATAAGACGACTGGGCGTATAAGACGACCCCCTACATTTCCTGTTAAATTATAGGGTTTGGGCTATACTCACCGTATAAGACTACCCCTCTTCCAACGCACACCAAATAAAAATTAAAAAAAAACAGATTTGATTTTAATATGGTAATTTTAATTCAAATGCTTATGACATGCAGGTACTTAGTAGGAAAACTGTCACTTATAAACATAAGGCTGTTTGTCATCAAACATGTAAACATAAAACAGGGCAAGTGGATTAAACTTAATAATAATAATAATAATAATAATAATAAGAAGAAGAAGAAGAAGAAGAAAGAAGAAGAAGAAGAAGAAGAAGAAGAAGAAGAAGAAGAAGAAGAAGAAGAAGAAGAAGTAGTAGTAGTTGGAGGGGACCTTGGAGGTCATCTAGTCCAACCCCCTGCTAAGGCAGGAAACCTATACCATTTCAGACAAATGGCTGTCCAGTCTCTTCTTAAAAACTTCCCGTGTTGGAGCATTCACCACTTCTGGAGGCAGGTTGTTCCACTGGTTAATTGTTCTAACTGTCAGGGAGTTTCTTAGTTCTAGGTTGCTTCTCTCCTTGACTAGTTTCCATCCATTGCTTCTTGTCCTGCTTTCAGGTGCTTTGGAGAATAGCTTGGAACACTGCTATCATGTCACCCCTCATCCTTCTCTTCATTAAACTACACATACCCAATTCCAGCAACCGTTTCCTATTTTCCTAATTCACTTTTTCACTTTTCCTAATTCACTCTAAAGCTTTCCCTGTGCAGAGCCTTAAGTAACACCAGCTGCCTGCAATTAGTGCAGGTTTGCATCCCACCAGGCTCAAGGTTGAGTCAGCCTTCCATCCTTCCGAGGTAGGTAAAATGAGGACCCAGATTGTTGGGAGCAATAAGCTGACTTTGTAATAATGCTGCTTGTGTGTGGGGGGGTGAAAGCTCTAATAAGCAGGCATATACATAGAATGAAGGCTATTGCTAAGCACATTGATTTGTCCTTTAAATTGTAAGCCGCCCTGAGTCTTCGGAGAAGGGCAGGATATAAATGGGATTAAAAAAAAAAAGACCAAATGGGAGATCCGCTCCAGGTTTTCCAGCCAGCCCCCCCAGTTCCTGAGTCAAATGTGTCCTTAGAGCTAAGCAGCTGCTCTGGCTACGGCATTCCCCACCTGCCTTTCAAGTTGCTCTTGCATTCCCCACCTGCCTACAGCTGCTCTTCAACTTTAGAAGGAAAGACGCCCAGACCCCAGCCTGTAAAAAATCACAGACTGCAGCTTCTACTCCAAATGGTTCCGCTTTCCATGCGCAGACTAAATGGGAGATCCGCTCCAGGTTTTCCAGCCAGCCCTGTCCCTAAAGTTTCAGCACCCAGCGTATAGGACAACCCCTGACTTTTGAGATTTTCATGGGTTAAAAAGTCATCTTATACGCCGGAAAATATGGTAATATTTGGAAGATTGAAGATTAAATACATCTAGTTATTTAATCATTCTTTCAGATGCATATTCAATACAGACTCATCAGTCTGCCCTCAATAATGATGAAAATCTTCCTTTCCTTTCCTTTCCTTTCGTTTTCATATGGTTTAGGTTTATGGAAAAATATGCATGAAATCTTTCCTTTTCAAATGGACCTTTGTACGATTATATTGCAGATCAGTTGGTTTAAAAAAAAACCTTTAGGTGATCCAGAAAGTATGAACTCTGAGGTCTTTTTTGGACTTTACCCAGTGACATTTTTGGCTACTTTGTTTGCCTGTTTCATTGATGAGGTGGTCAGCCAGTGCCAGTTGAAAAACTGATTGTCATTTCTCATTGGTGGTATATGGGCCCTGGTGGTGCAGTGGTTAGAATGCAGCACTGCAGGCTACTTCTGCTGACTTTGCTGGCTGCCAGCAAGGCAGTTCGAATCTCACTGGCTCAAGGTTGACTCAGCCTTCCATCCTTCTGAGGTCAGTAAAATGAGGAGCCAGATTGTTGGGGGCAATACGGTGACTCTGTAAACATCTTAGAGAGGGCTATAAAGCATTGTGAAGCGGTATTTAAATAAGTCTAGGTGCTATTGCTATATTTGATGAAGGGGCATTACTTGAGAAAACATTTTCTAGAGTTCTACCTAAGTAGAAAACGCACAGCCTTTTGCATCTGTTGACTGAAGCTATTATTTTTTATGAGATCTATTTTAGGTGTATGATTTTTAAAATATTTCCAAGGAACAGCTTTATTTTGAATACTTTTAATGCCATTTAACAGCAATAAAATATAATCTATGAAATCAATATGCATTTTCAAGTACAGCTTATTTTTGTACAAGGTTGTTGACTTCAAACTGTGCTCATTTTTTTCCATTGCTGGAAGTACTGCTTTGAGCAAAATAGTTCATAAGGTTTACCACTGTATATCAATATAGACTTAATTTATATCTTGGCCATCTATGGTAATTTCTGTTCTGGAAAAAAAATCTTGCTCAGTATTATTCCAAGTAGTAGATATTAAGTTTATTGTGTTGTTTGGTAACTATAAATGTAGTATAACATGTAGATGCAACTGTTGGCTTCCGAAGATTAAATTCAATCTGCTGAACTGTCAGTCATTGAGATATCAGTAATTCCTTTATAAACTTTCCTATACTACTTTTTCTATAGTGTTGTTTTATTTTTCTTCTGCAGGGACGGCTACAAGTAATAGGCCAGATTAAATTCTGCTTTACCAAGGAGTTTACTCTGATAAATTGTACAAAGGAACAATCTGGTTTATCTTCTGCACTTGAAGATGACTTTTTCAGAACAGAGGATCTGTCAGTTTGTAATGATAGTTTGACTTACTATCCTTCACATATGAAAACTTACAAACATTTTGTTGCAAATGTTGTTGTAATTTAGGAAAGTTGAACTTTTTAAAGTTCTGGTGGGGAACAATTATGCATTGGATTTATACAGCAAAGCCATCTGTGAAGGTAGTATTAAGGGCTTTCTTTGTGTTTTGATTGGTGACTGCCTGTTTCGTTAAAATTGCTGTCCATATATAATGTACGTTTTTTTCAATAAAATTGGCTTATTTTTCATTTTATTAGGTGTTATTTTTAAATCAATATCAATTGCAAAATTACTGCAATCTGTTAGTGATCTGCAATGTTTGTGACAAATTTATTTAGCTACCTAAAAAAAACCTAGGCATATATTTGCATCAAACACAAGATTGTAGCAATTCATCAAGAAAAAGTCAAAGAACTAGAGCAGTAGATAGCCATCCTTAGGCAGTCTTATATATTTTAAAAACCCAAAACAAAAGGTAAAGCATATAATTGTCTAGTTTAGTACAGCAACCAAACAGGACAGATAGGACTGCAGAAAAAACAATTGCAACCAGCCTGCCTTCCATTGAAGACCTGTATCCTGCAAGAGCCAGAAAGATGGCTGAGAAAATATCTACAAACCCCTCACATCCTGGACATAAACTGCTTCAACTCCTTCCCTCAGGATGCTGCTATAAAGCCTTGCATGCCAAAACAACTAGACACCAAGACAATTTTTCCCTTGTGCCACCACTCTGCTGAATACCTTATTACAATACTGTCTTATGTTTAAGGATATTTACCCATGTAGTATGGCTATATTACTATTATGCTTCTCATCTTTTCTACTACCTTCTCCTGTTGGTATCTTATGATTATATTACTTTGTTGTTTGTATATACATTGAGAGCTTATGCACCAGAGACAAAATCCTTATGCGTCCAATCACACTTGGCCAGTCAAGTGTTCTCTTCTCTTCTATTTCTATTATTTCTATTCAAATTCAACATCAAAGTAACTGCTATGTTATAATGAGTATGTGAGAGTAAAATACTCTAGAAAGAACAGGTACTGGAACCTTATCCTTTCATCTTTTTCTAGAAGTACCTTTCCTGAAAATTACTCATGATTATATATCATTAAGAAATATTATTCATTAATGCAATGTGATTCAGGCTTTGTACTTTACTATTGAGTTGATAATTAATCAGCCACATACTATTCAGTTTTCTTCCTATTCATATCAAATTATTTTGCATTTCATAATTGAGCCCAAGACCGTGTTAATTTCCAGAGAGAGAAAAAATGGACCTTGTAGCAATAATTTTCTTAAATGTCAAGCTTCCCTGAAATTGAAAAGTTTTAAAGTAGACCCATTTATCTCTCAGTTTGATATGACATTCTTGAGGGAGAGCTGATCCCTGGTTTTATCCAATCTGATCAATAAAACAAATTGATATAAGTTTATTATTTAAAGTTACAGGTAAACCTTGACTTATAACCATTTGTTTAGCCACTGTTCAAAATTACAATGGCATTGAAAAAAAGTATTTTATGACCAATCCTCGCACTTACAACCATTGCAAGCATCCCCACAATCATGTAATCAAAATTTGTGCACCTGGAAACCATCATGTATTTACGATGTTTTCCGTGTCCCAGGTCATGTAATTACCATTTTCAACTTTCTCAGCTGGCTTCCAACATGCGAAGTTAACAACTGCAGAGGTTCACTTAACAACTGTGGCAAAAAAAGTCATAAAATCAAACACATTTCACTTAATCACCTTGCTTAGCAATAGAAATTCTGGCCCAAATTATGATCATAAGTCAAGGACTACCTGTATTTGTTATATAGGAGCCGTGAGCAGGGGGGCCTTTGCCCAGGTTCGCCTGGTACGCCAGTTGTGGCCCTACCTGGACCGAGATGCCCTGCGCACAGTCACTCATGAGCTCGTGACCTCCCGATTGGACTACTGCAACGCTCTCTACATGGGGCTGCCCTTGAGGACCACTCAGAGGCTTCAACTGGTGCAGAATGCAGCCGCACGGGTTGTGATGGGGGTTTCCCAATACTCCCATGTAACACCTCTACTCCGCGAGTTGCATTGGCTTCCAGTTGCCCTCCGGGTGAGATTCAAGGTGCTGGTGATGACCTATAAAGCCCTAAATGGCTTGGGTCCGGGATATCTGAGGGAACACCTGCTGCCGGCATCAAGCTCCCTTTGTCCTGTGCGCTCCCACAGGGTCTCCTCAGGGTACCGCCGGTAAGATTGCCGCCGGACAATACCCAGGGGGAGTAACTTCTCTGTGGGTGCGTCGGCCCTTTGGAACCAACTGCCTGTAGAACTTAGGACTGCCCCTGACCTTCGCTTATTCCGCCGGGACCTGAAGACCTGGCTCTTCGAGCTTTCTGGCCTAGACTGAGAGTATTAACTGGGGTTTTAATTGTATTTTTTAATTGTAATTGGGTTTTTATTTCAAGGTCAGTGTAATTATTTTAATTGTTTTTAATTTTTGTAACTTGTTGCATTGTTTTAAAAAATCTTGTGAACCGCCCTGAATCCTACGGGAGAAGGGCGGTATATAAGTTTAATAAAATAAATAAAATAAATAAATATTGTATCTTATTATTCTTTGGAGGAATCCAGGAGAAAATATAAAATCTCACTTTACATTCAATCAGCATATCCATTTAGTACAGTAGATTATTAGTATGAGAGATCATTAAAACAGTAGAATTCCTATGAATAATCAAAATAAGAAAAATTACTCTCAGAAAAATGGGTAAATGGTCCTCAGAATAAAATGTATGTAAAGCATTCTAATAATAACAAATACATATAATTCAGAGTCTGAGATAATAACTACATTCTTTAGGCTTTTTCTTCTCATCATCCTGAGTTAAAAAATATTTGGCCATTTCTTGTAAGTCTTGGGAATTATCAGATCTGTGTTGACTTAATGATCCTCTTTAGCCTGAGAAGTGCTGCTTCCTTGCTAACTTCATGCACATTCATCTGCTCTCTTCCATGTGTAATTTTAAAAATAGATATCATGTTTTAATTTGTTGTACTATTGCACAGTAATTTTACTTACCTTGTAGGAGTGGAAAGATTTCTTTTATCTACTACTGTATTTAGAAAATTGCAAATGAAACAGAGTCTTAATATCTGTGTGCTTTTAAAGTTGATTTTGCTCAGTGGTAAAGAACCTATTTAAGCACACAAGATTCACTACATAAATGGGATTCTTGTGACTAACATGAGTGAATAAACATATATCAAGATTTATCTACAGATTTGAACCAGCTTAATTTTTTTTAGGACTCCTGTCTCGTCTAGTAGTAATCACCTATCCCTATGATTAGTACTTTTTCCTGCTTGCATATGTACTGACACACACAAGGACTTATACTGAGGCTTTACAAATATAAATACGATTGGCAACATCACACTAGGAGTTTCTATGTTTCTATTCTTTAAAAAACAGCTGCTCACAGCATGGTGAATCATCACATAGTGAGTACAATATGCTACCTGTTAGGCATATGGTGTTAGCCTACAATGTTGGGTTGAAAATATATTAACCATAATGCTATGTCTTTAAGATGTTAATTGGCCAATGGGTGTGTAAGTGTTCTCATGGCCATAAGAGGGAGCTAGTAACGTAGCTTCTTTCTCTCTCTGAATTCACTGCTCTCTACTGTTACTGTTTTTCCTCTGTTACCTGAACTGTGTATTTTGGATTGCTACTTGGACTGTTTATTTTTGACTGTACATTTTTGTTTTTACACCACCTCAAAAGTAAACTACTTTTTGCTTTTACAACTCAGTGTACTCTTGTGTTTACTGTGTGACTCTTGCTGCTCTCAGTACCCTTCCTTGTCTGTGCAACTCTTTGGTAGCATAAGGAGACCTCTGCACAACAAATTCCTTAACACTAACAATTCTTACTCTTTCTCAGAAACCTTGAGAAGATTACAATGTCTGTAATTTCCTGAAGAAGTTTTACTACCTGGGGCATTTCTTAAATGGTATAATTTAAATAATTGATCAATTGTTTGTTACCCCATTTTTTCCATGTAAGCAAGTACTTGAGATTCCAATAAATTGGTGTTCAGATTCCAGTGGAAACATTGTTGAAATCTGGCCCATAATCATATTCCTAAACACTTTCACTGGTGAAGATAGGACCTGTATGTTAAGGTTTTTCCACATAAGATTTTCCAGATAAGTCAAAGAAGCTTCTACCCTGCCATCACTTTTCTTCTTTATTTACAGATCCAACTTTAGACACACTGAGTATGAAACTTATGGACCAAAAGGGAATGGGCAAAAGTGACATTTTTCTCCCCCTTTTTTATGTTGGCTCTGACCAACTATCAGGCTAATACAGATTTTTTTAAAAAAAAATATGTAAAAAGGGATGGCAACCAGCTATTATGAGCCCTGGTGGCACAGTGGTTAGAGTGCTGTATTGCAGGCTAACACAGCCAGGAGTTCGAACCTGACCAGATCAAAGTTGACTCAGGCTTCCATCCTTCCGAAGTCGGTAAAATGAGGACCCAGATTGTTGTGGGCAACATGCCGACACTGTAAACTGCTCAGAGAGTGCTGTAAAGCACTATGGAGCTGTACATAAGTCTTATTGCTATTACTATAAAGATGGGATCTTGTTCAAGATAGTTGCTACCTAAAAAACAAGGTTCTTCTTAGTCTGCTGGATCATTCAGAGTGCACCCCCTAGTGCAGGGGTAGGCAACCTCGACTCTTTTATGATTCATGGACTTCAACTCCCAGAATTCCTGAGCCAGCATGGCTGGCTCAGGAATTCTGGGAGTTGAAGTCCATGAATCATAAAAAGAGCCGAGGTTGCCTACACCTGCCCTAGTGAGTAGTATTATGCTGCCCAAGATCCAGATAGCCTTGTTGCATCCCTTTTCATGAGATAGAATCACTTGTGCTGCATATGCAGTACAGGTTTACACTGAATCTCCAGCAAATCAAAAGAGAATTGAGGCTGACTTACATCCTGATTAAGGGCAGCAGTACGTACCATATTTTTCAATTAGCATGAACAGAAACAATGCAATATTCTCATTTCCTTCTATTCAACACATACATTTATTCTATGAGCAGCACAGTTTCAATTTGTATAATGTACTGCATATCATCAGTTGAAATAAAGCCATCACTTTAAAAAAAGTCATGTAGACTTGCAATGGAGTGTTGCCGTTTAAACTTGTAGTGTGACACTACGTGATAAGCTGTAAAAGCAATGGAATATGAAGCCTCTGCTTGGTTTTTTTTTTCATTTTCTCCCTTTCTTTGTGATCATCTGTCATAAAGCTTTGTTGACTGCCATCAGCTCCGACACTTGCTTTTTGTTGGCTTATTTTTCTTTACTTGTATGTAAATGGAGGTCATTTGCTGCCTGCTTTTTCTTTTCTCCCCCCCCCTTCTCTGCTTACTTACCTTTAGGGCTGGCTATAGGCCTGTTTCAACCTGGTTGTGCAGAATTGTTTCTAAGGGCATTTGGTTGAAAGATTTATGTTGAAGCTGCAAGAAGGGTGGCTTTAATTCCTGCCCAGTTCATTAGTATACATATTTCATGGGGCTTTTCATTATTTATTTTAAACTCCTCAGAAACTACAGCAATGATCAAACCATGTACTTAATAAATTCTCTGGACTGAGCAGAGATCTCTTTAAGAGTCAAATAAATATGGACAGAGAGCATTGCTTGATGGCCAGGCCACTAGAATGCACATCATGTGGATAACTGCAACAAAATTTGCTCTCAAAAAGCAGATTGCCAGGCTGGTTGCTTTGTTCTGACCAAATTAAGGATACATCTTGGTTTGGTTTTTTTAAAAGTATTGTAAACCTGATTAGATTCACTGAGCAATCCATCTTCTGCCTACCTATGATGTCAACGCTGCTAAAATCGGATGTTTTGCTTTGACAACAGTTAGAGATGCAACCATTTTCTTCTTATGTTTTACTTTTAGAGTTAGATGATGCTGGGAGGAGGGATGTGCATGAGAGTTCAGCTAGACATAACAATACTGGAGCTAGTGTGTGAATCAAGGTGAATGCAATAAGAGATGATAAGAATTGGTGGGCTGGAGAACTGAAGGGAGAGCCTACATTTCAAACTAATTGGGGGATGTGATTTCTGACTGTTATTTGGAGGAGGGAATTGTGCTTTGATACTATGTGCTCAAGGGAGGGGAATCCAGTTTTGCCTTTGACTATGTAAGTGCCGATGCTATACTACTCCAATAAAGATTCTTTAAGGTAAACAATGCCTAAAAGTTCTTTGAAGAGTTTCATCTGTCGGAACCATGACATATGACATTTCATTGACCTCAGTACAAGTTACTTGAAATGAAATGTATATAGAATTGTTGCCTTGCTTTAGAAAAAATGTGAACTGATATAACTGCCTATGACTTGATAAAATCATTTTGATTTAAACTATGATAGCAATTCATTCAATAATGAATTATAATTATATAGTATGGTGATTATATAGTATGGTGATTAGTTCAGCTTTCCAGTTTGAAGAGCCTTTTGCCATGACCCCTGATTCATATAAAAGAGAAGCAACTAGGCAGGAATCTCATTATTGTCTAGCATAATATACCTGTAGTACCTCCAAAAGATCTGGACATAGGTATGTGGCTTTAATTTAGGAGAAGAGACTTCCCTAAGATTCCAGAAGCATAGATGCCTCAGATGGTATACGAATAGCTGCTCATCTACAGGAATGATTTCCTCAAAAGTGTCAAGTTCTTATTGGTTGAAAATTGTAGTCCCGATACTTGCAAGTTTGCATTAGTGCTTAGATTTTAAAAATACTATTAATGTTTTAATCTGAATGTTGCTCAAATTAAAAATCACAGAGAAAACAAACAAACATTTCATAAAGAGGAAAGATCATGTAGTCATACTTCAATCAATGGCCGGTGAAATCCCGAGTGCCGCGTAGCAGAGTGAGCGCCTGTTACTCGTCCCAGCTTCTGCCAACCTAGCAGTTCGAAAGCACATAAAAATGCAAGTAGAAAAATAGGGACCACTACGGTGGGAAGGTAACAGCATTCCGTGTGCCTTTGGTGTCTAGTCATGCCGGCCACAGGACCACGGAGATATCCTCGGACAAACACTGGCTCTTTGTCTTTGAAACGGAGATGAGCACCAGCCCCTAGAGTTGGAAACGACTAGCACGCATGTGCGGGGGAACCTTTACCTTTTTTTACCTTGAATGGAAAAAACAAGAGGTTGTACAGCAAGTGCTAGCCACAACAGTCTGCAGAAACATTTATGGTGCAGTTAATACACTTCCAAATTTCACTTTCTTAGAAGGAAAGAAATAAAGGAGTATAAACTTAAGTATTACATTTTCTTAAAGAACAGATTGGTTTATCATACAGCAGGCGATGTTAATAATTAGGTTTACAAAATCTAATAATATTCCTTATTATAAAGACAGGACTCTGTTCTAAGTGGTAACTGGGCTGGAATTAATTTTCTTGTTTATTCAGAGCAAAAAGAAAATTAATTTTCCTACCAGATCTTAAGCTTATCCTGCAAATCCATGAGATGCAGTAACTATGCAAGCCGTCCTATCCTACAGTGTAGTACATTCTAGAAACTAGTGTTCGCCTTCAGAATTTTTGAGAGGAGTAGATTGATTTGACACTATTATAGGAATGATAAAAGGTTTACCAAGTGCTGATAATGCAATAAACCTATTTAATAAGCAATAAATATCATGTTCAGACACATCAGATAACTACTATATTAGAAAACTTAGGAGACAGAATGAAAAATCTACAAGGGAAATAATTAAGCAATTTCTCTGTAAAGTGTGAAAATACTGTCATGGGAAATTCAGAAGAACAGAGCACAGCACTGAAGGGAAATAACCAACGATTTATTCAAGGAATTACAAGAGGGACCAAAAGAATGAGAAAGCCAAGATTTTTACAGAAGTTGTAGGCTACAGGGCAGGAAATCCCAGAAGCTAGGCAGGTCTTTGTCAGTGTACATTGTGTTATTACTGTTAGGCAAAACTGCCCTTTTCAGCCAAGCTGGGGACAGAATGGGACCTTTAGGCTCCCACCATTGGCAGTGCCCACTTTCCTTGGTGACTTTCCTCCAGCTTTCCTCCTCGGCTGGCCTTCCCTCGGCCATTCTCCCTGACCAATGGGCCCCGGACCCTCCACTGCTCGCCACTGGGCCTGGCTCATTCGCCCAGACACTGTTTGTCTCGGGAGTTTTGCTCCACCAGAGATGATGCTGGGAAAGAAGTATGAAGGGGCTGGGGGACGGGGAATGCAGTCTCCATTTTATTTATAATATCTACTTCCCCCCCCCACAATTATGTTGTGATTCTTTGAATTGAAATGGCAATTTAAAAACACAATTCATATTTAATTTATTGTCCATTAGCTTTCCATAAACCTCAGTCACACTGACACAGCAAAGCAAGGATCCTCTTTAAGCCTTTTCTTCATCCTCTGCGACTATCAGCAGCTAGTATAAACAATGTCATCATGACATAAGCAAAGCATAGCCTTGGCTAAACTGTACATTGCTGTCTGAAGAATCTAAAAAGAGCAGAAGGAAATGAAATAGCTGTGAAAACTGGGCTTATATCTTGGTTCTATGGGAATGACTTGAAATGCCATCAAAACCCAAACTTCCTTTTAATGGGGATTTGCAAAAGCTTATGTAGATTCCTAGGCTGAGTTTACTTCATGATTAAAAAGATAGTTTCTTCGACTACATGCATTCTGAACCAGCTAACCAGGAGAAAAAAAGATACTCATTTATATCTAAATGATGTTAGACCTTTACACTGATACTGTTCATTAGTCACAGATGAAAAATAAAACCTTCACGGAATAAATAATTTAGTATCTTGGTAACAACAGATATGCAAATGGTTCATTCAAGGGCTTTTATTACTCCAGAAGAAATGAACAAATATTAGAATTAATTGCCTTGTACTCATCTCTGGGTAACTTTATGTAGAGATTCTGCAGGATAGAAAACATTTATTAGTCACCAAGGAAAGTCTTTTGCCAAGAGCTCATAAAACAAACTCTGGTTTTCATTTCACTTAATGACCTACTAAGTAAGTAGCTTAATAACTATGTAATAGATAATAAAATAAAGCTATTCTAACCAACTTTAATAATGTAAAAACTCATCGTGCAGATTATTTTTCCAAGACAGTTTTCTTCAGTGAGGGTTTATTTTTCATTTGTGCCTAATGAAAAGTGTTGAAAAAATATGAAGTATTCTGGATAAGAGACCTTCATTTTTCCTCGACACCTACTCCACAGTGCAGTGTAATAGAGAAGAGTTGGGCCTATATGTAGATGATGCCTTTTAAATTATTAATTTAGCTATGAAAGAAATTCAGTGCAGAAATGTGTATAGTTTTATACAAAACTGATTTTATGCAGAATGTGAAGATTGCTGGTCCTGAAACCTGGAATCTCAATAAATTAACTTAATTTCAAAATGCACTAATTTGGGGAAAGATAATTTACAGACGGAAACGGAGATGAGCACTGGCCCCTAGAGTTGGAAACGACTAGCACGCATATGTGGGGGAACCTTTACCTTTACCTAATTTACAGACACAGTAAAAAAAAATTCTATACTGTAGATATTTGGTTGCCTCTGGTGTGTGCAATACTGCAAAATTTTTTAAGCCTTCTGGCATTTGAATTATTTTTCCATTCCTTCATGTGGTGGGTTGTTGTTTTTTTTTAAGTACTGGAGAACATTATTCCTTTGATTTTTAAAATATCAAATGTAAACGTTGCCAGTTTGTGATACTATGGTGCCTGGATATTAGCAACCTTGTGGTAACTTCAAGATAATATTCAAAGGAGAGTTTTGAGTATTCTTTATTTTCAAGGAGATGACCAGACAGCACAGAAATTGGAAGATACTATTAATTACTTGGCTCAGAAATTCACAGGGATGGTGACTAACCATGAAATAAAGAGATGCCTGCTTCATTGGAGAAAGCCAACAACTAATTTGGGCTAGTGCCCCCAATTTTAATGTGTGTGTGTTTAAAACTGGAGTATCACAAAGATCAAATGAAGAAAAACCAGTGCTTTTGAACTTTCAGCATGGTACTGGAAGAAACTGCTAAGAATATCTTAGGTAGCAAGAAGAATAATGCAATACTAGATGAGATGAAACCAGCCATCTCACAATAAGCCCTAGTAATAAAAAAGCTTAAAAATTTTAGACACACAATGTGTCAAAGTAATTGGGGGGAAAAATAATCCCGATGCTTGGAAAAATAAAGTCAGTAAGAAAAAGAGCCCAACAAAAAATAAGTTAGCCATGTGGCAACACTGATACTACAAGCCTTCCATCCTTCCGAGGTAGGTAAAATGAGGACCCAGATTGTTGGGGGCAATTAAGCTGACTTTGTAATAATGCCGCTTGGGGTGTGTGTGAAAGCCCTAATAAGCAGGCATATACATAGAATGAAGGCTACTGCTAAGCTTGTAAAGCCGCCCTGAGTCTTCGGAGAAGGGCGGGATATAGATGGAATTAAAATAAAAATAAATTAATAAATAAAAAGTTACAGCAAGCCAAAAGCAGTTACTGGAAGACAGTCTTAATGAACTCTTATCCATTGTAATGAAGAGTTGCTAGCAAAACGATGGCACAATGTAACTGAATCCAATTCCCTACTCAGTACAACACTCAGAATTAAAGTTTCCCCATCAGATATCTATCCACCATTCTACATAAGCAGATACAGTGAAGAACTCAGCACCTTCAATTGCTTTCCTGTTCAAAGTGCTTTTACAATTATACACTTTTTTCTAGGATTCAATCAGCATTTATTTTCCTGTAACCTACTGTTCATTACTTCATGTACTAAAGTATTAAAGATTAGATTTTAGTTTCCTTCCGTGAAACACCCATAAAACTAATTCCTCCCTTAATCTTTTTGTCTTACTTATTTTAAATCCTGTTCTCTATCTTATCCAGATTTTTTTTAAAAAATCATATTTTTGTCTTCTTGGTATGATACTCAGTTTTCTTCGTTTCCAGTTTTGATAACCATTTTCTCTCTTTCCTTCCTTTAATCATCAGATCAAACCTTAGGGAACTTCACTTGATGTCTCATTCCAGTAAATAAGAAATCCTTGATGAATATTCTTTAAGAAGGTTTTCAAGGAGGCAAGAGACATACAACTTGTGAAAATAAGAGAATAAAGACGTGCAATTCTAAAAAAAAAAACAACAACCCCAAACCCCCCAAAACCCCACATAGTCAATCATCTCATTCATGTGAAAAAAACATGATTCACTTCGCCATAATTTATTGGGTTGAGTGTTATATTGATTTACTGTATTATATAGCATTTCTCCTCTTCTCTCTTATTTTACTGCATTTAACCTAATTATCTGATATGCCTGATGGGTCTCTGACCTATAACTGTATTGAATAACCATGGTTCCCTGAATACACTCAACAGGTAGTCCTTGACTCATGACCACAAACCGGGACCAGAATTTCACTGCTAAGTGGTTAAATAAGCCATGCTGATTTTACACCCTTTTATGCCACGATTGCCAAGCGGAAAAACTGCAGTCGTCAGAGGAACCATGCTGTCATTAAGTGACTCCAGCTTCCCCTTATGGACTTTGCTTGTCAGAAGCTGACTGGGAAGGTCGCGAATGGCAATCGCATAACCCCGGGACGCTGCAACCCTAACACGCACGCACACACACACACACACAGAGGTTGCCAAGTGCGTGAATTCTGATCACGTGACCATGGGGCCGCAGCAAGGGCGGTAATTATGAGGACCTGTTGTGAGTTGATTTCACCCCCCCCAACACACACACACACACACACACACACACACACACACACACAGTGCCACTGCAACTTTGAACGGTCGCTAAACACATGGATGTAAGCCGAGGTCTTATCTGTAGATGATTTCACGCGTCTTCAGCCATGGTCAGCAATTTACACCTCCCCAGGAACCGGACTGGCCCCTACAAGCTGAAGCAGACTCAAACCCACCACCTTACCGCTTAGCGCAGGGTGGGGAAACGAGACAAACGCTCGCTTTCCGTTTTGCACCGCGCCTGCCGCTTTCCTTTTGCAGCTCCAGGAGAGGCAGCTCGGCGGACCCCTTTCCCTCCAAGCCCTGCCGGGTGCGCGGGAGGGGCGGCTGCGCGCCCTGCTCCGGCTTTACGGCGGCCGCCCTTGGGACCGGCAGGAGCCTCCCTTCCCGTCCCTCCTCGGGCTGCGGTTGCTATAGCACCCTCCGCCGCCGCGCCGTCTCCTCCAGCCTCCACTTTCCCCCGTTTAGTGTAAACAGC
Source organism: Vipera ursinii (assembly GCF_947247035.1). Taxonomy (NCBI): domain Eukaryota; kingdom Metazoa; phylum Chordata; class Lepidosauria; order Squamata; family Viperidae; genus Vipera; species Vipera ursinii. Next base: position 281,255,269 of record NC_139512.1, on the reverse strand, counting down.
AAATTAAAGAGGGCTCGCAACTAGAAGCCAAGTCCTCTACGGCAGCGTTTCCCAACCTTTAGGAACTTGAAGATGCGTGGACTTCAACTCCCAGAATTCCCCAGCCAGCTATGCTGGCTGGGGAATTCTGGGAGTTGAAGTCCACGCATCTTCAAGTTCCTAAGGTTGGGAAACGCTGCTCTACGGCAGGTGGTGGAGCAGAGCGAGCGAGCGTGCGTGCGTGCGTGCGAGCGAGGCAGGCGGCCGACTCCAGCCGCCGCTCTCCTGCCCGCCAGGCTGACTGACGGCGCGGGGCTGCAGTTCAGTCTTCCCTCTCCTCCCGCCTCCCTTTTCCCTTTCGGCGAAGCGGCGGGATCGGCGGCGCACCCAGACTCTCCCCCTCGAGGCTGGTGGTCGCCAGAGGAAGCCATTTTCTTTTTCCCCCGCGACCCCCGAGCTACCCTTCAGGCGGTGGGGACCCTCGACGTGCGGCTCGCCCTTCCTCTCTCTCTCTCTCTCTCTCTCTCCGTCCGTCCCTCCCTCTCTCTCTCCCCCCTTCTCTCTCTCTCTCTCTCTCTCTCTCCGTCCCTCCCTCTCTCTCTCCCCCCTTCTCTCTCTCTCTCTCTCTCTCCGTCCGTCCCTCCCTCTCTCTCTCTCCCCCCTTCTCTCTCTCTCTCTCTCTCTCTCTCTCTCTCTCTCTCTCTCTCTCTCTCTCTCCGTCCGTCCCTCTCTCTCTCTCCCCCCTTCTCTCTCTCTCTCTCTCTCTCTCTCTCCGTCCCTCCCTCTCTCTCTCCCCCCTTCTCTCTCTCTCTCTCTCTCTCTCTCTCTCTCCGTCCGTCCCTCCCTCTCTCTCTCTCCCCCCTTCTCTCTCTCTCTCTCTCTCTCTCTCTCTCTCTCTCTCCGTCCGTCCCTCTCTCTCTCTCCCCCCTTCTCTCTCTCTCTCTCTCTCTCTCTCTCTCTCTCTCCCTCTCTCTCTCTCTCTTTTGCCACGAGCGTCGCTGACTCTTCCCTCACCTTTGGCTCCGAGCAATTCGGGGAAAGAGAGAAGTCCAGCCGAGATGCCCATTGCCCAGTTGCTGGAATTATGGAAAAAAATCGAGGTGGAAGTGGAGCCTATGGAAACGGAGGTGAGCCCCCCCTCCCCCTCCCCATCCCGGCGGCTATCCCGAAGCGTCGCGCCAAGTTCCTTGCATGCTGAAAGGGAAGACGTAAGAGTCTCTCTCCCTCTCTCTCTCTCAGGGGAGGCAGCTTTCTTGAATTTATATAACCGCTTCAGGAGATTTTCTTTGGGGAAGGGGGGGTGGGAGATCGGAGGGACAAAGCCCCCCTCCGTAGAACTTCAGGGGCGCCCCTTGCGTCGCCCTTCCGTTCCTTCGGAAATGCCACTTGTTGATGCCGTGGAGAAGACGACCGGGGTGGGGGTGTGGGAGAGGATCAGCGGAGCAATCGGCAATCCTTGCCTCTCTTCGCCGTTTCTCAGCCTCTCCGTCTTCCCCGCCACCGAAAGCCAGTTAAACTGCCTTCCACCCGCGTTGCATGCCTGCTGCTAAGGGATCGATGCAGGAACTGCATGAGTTTGTGCATCGTAGAAAGTTGACTTTGCATGCTCGCTCAGAACTGGCGGCTGCTTTCAAGCTCCTGCCTTTCTGGCTTCCAGCCTCCCCTAAATCAGGTGTGGTGGGTTACACAACTCCCATTTTTCCCCGCAGCTGCGTACCCGTGTGCTCCAGTATGGGGGTACAGTGGTAAAAATGTACTTATTTTCCCCGCAGGGGCCTTTATCCTGTCCAGTACTCCCACAGAAAGCTGACATTAAAGGCAGAATGCATTTTAAGTAGAGAACTCCTCTATTAGCGTGTAATACCTCATCTACAGATACTTGTTCTTTGTGCCTTTTGTCATATGCTACTCCAGCCCATGAGCTATGCCGTGCAGTTCTCTAGAAGTGTCAAAAGTTAAAAGAAAAACAATAGCGTTTTAAAAGTAAACACATGTACACCACCAAGCTTTTGTAGAAAACAATGTGCCAGCTTCATGGAGCAGTGCCCCGCTCTAGGAATATATATCCATGCATGTTTGTGGATAATTATTTGTGGTTTGTTGTTTGTGTGAATAGTAGCTACCCAAGCATAGGAAAATAAAAGGAGAACATGATTTATTATCATCTTGACAGTAAATATACACAAAATAATTATAAGATGCGATACATATTCTATAGGAAGAATCCTTAGTTTCTGTTTAACCCATGCAAATTAACTTTAATCTCTTACTAGCTCAGTTGATGAACCTTTTCTCATCATTCTTTTGCTCCAGGCTGCCTGGAGGTTACTGATTGATTGTCATGAGAAGCTGAGGAATTCTTCCTTTAGTTTTGAAACATTCCCATTTTGATGTCAGATTTGCCTCTATTTCTTAAAAGTAAATATTATCAACTTGTTTCAGCAGTTAATAATCGGACTTTCTAGTTGTTTTCTTTCAACAAGTGGTTCTGTTATGCAGTATATGAAAACATTTGGTTGTTCTTCTTCTGTCACTTGTTTGAATATAATAGGTGTTTGTAAAAGTGGTGTCTCATTTTAAAATAACAGTGTTACATGATTTGGTACTTGATTATCAATCTCTACAACATTAATGCTTTTTAAATCTGAACTATCAGGATGATTATTTTGTCTTCAAAGCACCTTGATAATTACAAAATTTTGATTTATACAGGTTGGAAATTAATGTATATGGGACCACAAATATGGATCTGATTCTAATGAGTGAAATAATAATAGATTTTAAAGTACTGATTTCATTATAGTTGAATATTTTTTCTTTTTTTCCTGTCATAAATCAATTTTCTAAAATTATGCAATTTGACAGAGGATGCCTTTTTCACATATGTATAAAAACCAAGATTTTAATATTACTAGGAAGTAACTTCTGCTGACCCTATTTATTTATTTATTTATTTATTTATTTATTATTTATTAATTTAATTTATATACCGCCCTTCTCTCAAGAGACTCAGGGCGGTGAACAGGGCAATACATAAAAGTTAAATACAAAAATTAAAATTAAAATTATTAAAACATGATTAAACAATGCCCATAAATGATACAAATTTAAAATTGAAGTTATTAATAAAAATCCCAACCCGTCCCATCAGGCCAGGCCCGCTTGTTTAAAAAGATGGGTTTTAAGGTCGCGCCGGAAGGAGCGGAGATCGGGCGCCATCCGCAGCTCAACCGGAAGATGGTTCCATAAATCCGGTGCACCCACAGAGAACGCTCTCCCCCTGGGGGCCACCAGTCGGCATTCTTTGACCGGCGGCACCCTGAGGAGGCCCCTCTGTGGGAGCGTACTGGGCGGAGGGAAGTTGACGCCGGCTGCAGGTGCTCCCCAAGGTATTCTGGACCCATGCCATGAAGGGCTTTGTAGGTCATTACCAACACCTTGAACCTCACCCGGAAGACAACTGGTAACCAATGCAGCTCGCGGAGCAAAGGTGTAACACGGGAGTATCGGGAAACTCCCAATACAACTCTCGCGGCTGCATTCTGTACCAGTTGGAGCCTCCGAGTGGTCTTCAAGGGTAGCCCCATGTAGAGAGCGTTGCAGTAATCAAGACGAGAGGTCACGAGCGCATGAGTGACCGTGCGCAAGGCATCCCGGTCTAGATAGGGCCGCAACTGGCGCACCAGGCGAACCTGGGCGAACGCCCCCCTAGTCACAGCTACAATATGATCTTCTAAGGAGAGTTGTGAATCTAGGAGGACTCCCAAGTTGCGAGCCCTATCTACAGGAGATAATGACTCACCCCCCATAATGAGGGGTGGGATATCCTGAATGTCCCGAGATGCCGGTATGCACAGCCACTCCGTCTTGTCAGGGTTGAGACGAAGCCTGTTCCTCCCCATCCAGACCTGGACCGCCTCCAGGCACCGGGACATCATGTCGAGGGCATCACTGGGGTGGTTTGGGGTCGAAATGAATAGTTGGGTATCATCAGCATACTGATGATACCCAACTCCAAAACCACGAATGATCTCACCCAGCGGTTTCATGTAGATGTTAAACAGAAGGGGCAAGAGGACCGACCCCTGAGGAACTCCACAAGCGAGAGGCCTCGCGGTCGACCTCTGCCCCCCTGCCAACACCGACTGCGAGCGTCCCAGGAGATAGGAGGAGAACCACTGAAAAACCGTGCCTCCCACTCCCAATCCCCTGAGACGCCGCAGCAAGATACCATGGTCGATGGTATCGAAAGCCGCTGAGAGGTCTAATAGGACTAGAACAGAGGAGTATCCTCTGTCCCGAGCCCTCCAGAGATCATTCACCAGCGTGACCAATGCCGTCTCCGTGCTGTACCCGGGTCTGAAGCCCGATTGGTATGGGTCTAGATAATCCGCTTCATCCAGGACCAGAGGGAGCTGATGCGCCACCACACTCTCAACAACCTTCGCAAGAAAGCGAAGGTTGGAGACCGGACGAAAGTTATTCAAAACAGCCGGGTCCAAGGCAGGCTTCTTGAGGAGAGGTCTCACCACCGCCTCTTTCAAGGCGGCGGGAAAACTACCCTCACTCAAAGAAGCAGATATAACCGCCTGGAACCAGCCTCGTGTCCCCTCCCGGGCTGCATAAACCAGCCAGGAAGGGCACGGGTCCAATAAACATGTGGTGGAGCTCAGCCTCCCCATGATCCTGTCCACTTCCTCCGGAGTCACAGGATCGAACTCCTCCCAGGTGACATTGACAAGATCGCTCGTGTCCTGATCGTCCGATACTGCCCAGTCAGAGTCCAAACCGGTCCGAATCCGAGCGATTTTGTCTGACAGATGTTGACTAAATTCCTCGGCACGCCCCTGCAAGGGTTCCCCACTAACCTCCTGGTTAAGGAGGGAGCGGGTCACCCTAAACAGGGCGGCCGGGCGATTATCTGCGGACGCGATGAGGGCAGCGAAGTAGTTAGATCTCGCTACCCTCATCGCTGCGAGATAAGACCTAATATGGGTTCTTAGTCGCAATCGGTCGGATTCAGATCGGCTGGACCTCCAAACGCTCTCTAGGCCCCGTGTCCGACGCTTCATCTCCCGGAGCTCCGCGGAGAACCATGGAGCCCATTGGGATCTGCGCCGGGTCAGGGGCCACAGGGGTACAACTCGGTCAAGTGCCTCCGAGGCCGTCCTTTTCCAGGCTTCCACTAAGGCATCTGCCGAGCTGTGAGCTGAGGAGGCAGGTGGGGACCCCAGCGCTGCCTGAAACCTCTCAGGGTCCATTAAGCGCCTGGGGCGAAACCATCTAATTGGCTCAGCAGCCCCACGGTGGGGAGTGGTAAAACGGAAGACCAGCCGCAGGAGATGATGATCGGTCCATGACAGGGGCATAACAATTGGGGAGCCCCCACCAAGATCATCTAACCACCGACCAGATAAGAAAACCAAGTCAAGGGTGTGGCCTCCCTGATGGGTCGGTCCATGAATTACCTGCGTCAGGTCCATGGCCGTCATGGAAGCCATGAACTCCCGAGCTAACTCAGATGCTCCTCCCAGGGATGGTAGATTGAAGTCTCCCAGAACCATAAGTTTGGGAAACTCAATCACCAGCCCTGAGAGGATATCGAGAAGCTCAGGCAGGACTGCTGCTATGCGACTAGGCGAAAGGTACGTGAGCAGCAAGCCCAACTGCGCCCTAGGACCAAACCTCAATAAGAGAGATTCACACCCGACTATCTGAGGAACGGTGGCCTCCTGCAGACATAAGGTCTCCCTCATAACCACGGCCACTCCCCCACCCCTACCCTGAGTCCGAGGCCGGTGTAGCACCCAGAAGCCTGGTGGGCAAAGATCAACCAGGGGGATACCACCCTCTGGGCCCAACCAGGTTTCCGTGATGCAAGCCAGATAAGTAAATTAGATTTACTTATCAATAAACATACAAAGAATGGAGTTTAAATGATTGAGGCATTTTTGCAGCCTCATTTGCAGATGTTTGACTGATAATTTTAAAATAATTTTAAATGCTGAAATTTAAAGTATAGCAAGGATACCAAGTGCAATATGTTAATTCATGTACATTTAGAAAGCTTGAAATTGTTCTTGTGAGACATTATTATACTGATATAAGGATTTTTTAAATTTAAAAACACTGGGAATTTTACAGTAATAATTAAATTCACGTGTGCAACCTTTACTATTACAATACATCTGAGCATTTCATTTCATATGGTTACATGTTATGTTGTCTTCAGTCATAATCTGTGGTATTTAGAAATTAATATAGAATAGGATTACCTTCAGAAGTGGGAATTTGCTGCACTAAGGGGAAAAGGTGTTATGCTCAAACTTTCACATATGAATTATGATCTTCAACAAAACATTATTTTGAGATGGGAATATATAAAAAGAACACAGGAGCGAAATCAGATGCTCAAAATATAGTACGGCCTACATTACATTAGGCAATAATTTGAATTACATTTAGTAATTCTTCTACTGTATACTTCTTAATACATATAGAGGAGAAACTAAAAGTTTCTTAAGTGCTGCTGATTTAATTTGCCTGCTATTTCTGATGACAGATGAAACAATTAGACAGTTAAAGTCATTAATTTCCCTGAATGCAGCCAAATTTCTCATTTTGAGACAGACAAAATCATCTGCAATAGCAAACTAATTGAGAGTTTATACCAAGAATGTATGATGAATTGAAGAACTATGGGACAGTGACTAATATACAGTAGCTAAATTTTGGCTTATTACAACTAAGGAAAATGTTATGATTGTTTATATCAAAAGTAGCCCAGTGAAGGTTCATCTATAATCCCTAAAGCCTTCAGTTCAACTAATTCAAAAGGAGAATCCTACTTATTATAAACTGGTTCCTATTTCTAATCCAGTAGTCTTAGTGTCTAGATCAGACATGTCAAACACAAGGCCCAGGGGCCAGATGCGGCCCGCAAAGTGATTTCATGTGGCCCACAAAGCCATCCTGGAAACAGTGAGGGAATGGCCCCCACTGCCTTGGCCCTGGCCCAGAGACCCTCTTTCTGCCAGAGACCCTCAGATCTGTCCCATTCCTGCCCAGGCCCCCATAGGCACCCTTGATGCGAACGATGTAGAGCTGGCCATTCCCACACAGTAGGCCATATGCACTCTAGCCACGCCCACCCAGTAGGCCACGCCCACCCTGGCCATACTCACCCGGCCCCTTGAGGGCAATTGCAATGCTGATGCGGCCCTCAATGAAATTGAGTTTGACACCCCTGGTCTAGATAGAAGATACTTTGTTGGAAGTCAAATTGTATCTGACCTACTGAAGGGAACAGGAATCAGTACCTTGGATAGCTCCAAGGACACTGCCAGCTGTAGCCTAGGACTCTCAAAAACACTACATGCCATAACTTTCTACAGATACTAGAGTTTAATATATTTAGATCTTAGTATTATTCACCCAATCAAAGGTAGCAGAATCAACACTTTTTCCCATGCCAAATTGACTTTATGGAGAAACCCAACTTTAAAAATTGGAAAAAAAGATGTTGATATGGAAGAATGGGATATAAGTGGGGATATTGATTTTGTATCAACTGATAGCTGATAAAGACGAACTTTTAACAGACTTAACTTTAAGAATTAAATATCTATTGCACGGGTGTCAAACTTGCCTCATCACGTGATGTGTCATGACATATCGCAACTTTTTGCATTGCTGGAGCTGGGGTGGGTACAGCCTCCGTATGATGCAACCGGCCCATGGGCCGGCAGTTTGACACCCCTGATCTATTGGATATAACCAAATACAATATTTACAGTTGCAACATTTGTTAACAATATCGTTTGGACAAACAGCATTTTCAGCCTCTGAGACACCTGAGATTCTAGAATAGCTTGTTCAGTTCTTTAAAACAGCTTGTTAAATCCTTTAAAACTAAAAAAAACCCATACTATTAGTTTTTATAGATATTGGTTATCAATAAATAAATATGATACAGTATGTGGATGTATAGAAATGAATGGGATAAAGAGTTAAAGGTTCCTATATTGCCTAGACCAGGGGTAGGCAACCTCGGCTCTTTTATGACTCATGGACTTCAACTCCCAGAATTCCTGAGCCAGAGCCGAGGTTGCCTACCACTGGCCTAGACAATGTGAGAGTATCTTAACTTCTGTTGCAAGAGCATCAGTGGACCTCCAATTACAAATTACACAACAAAAATAATATTTAGACGACTCAATAACATTTAGCCAACCATCAAAGTGGCTAGTTTCATTCACTCTAGAAAAAACAGTATAGTCTGATAAAGCATTTTTAACTACTTACGGCTGGTGAACTGGATGTTGTATTAAAAATTCACATAATTTGGGGAATGATGGAAACTCTTTTTTTAAGAGAGGCCTAAAAATAGTAAGCTTAGATTTGAATTTGTAAGCCAGCCAGCCCTGCCACAAAATCAACAATGATGAACTACAGTTTATGAATTTTTCACAAGATTATTATGAGAATATAATGGAATAGTCCCATGTATGCTGCTTTAATTTTGCTGCAGAAAAGAAAAAAATCATGACAAACAACATAATAGTACTGTAATCACCCACCTGTTCTGAATGAAATAAAACTAATTTTTACATAATTGTGTAACAATACTTGATTTTTTTAAAAAAAAATTCATATGTGTTGCCATTTAAAGGTTTACATATAAGATCATAAAACTATTTCTTTTTTTTTCTCTTTAATTACTAGTCAGCAGCAGATGATACCCAGATGGATGACGATTTGGAAGAGTCCACAAATGAGGTATTTCTGTTAGTCATGCATGGGACATCTTCATTTGTAAAAAGAATTCTGTTGAAATACTGTTAGATTAAATGGAGGTGGAGAAGATGCATTTTCTTTTGAAAAGAACTTCAGTACCTATTGCACATTTTTGTGTTATTTTCTTGACCACAGTACAGAAGTGTTTTCCCATTATCTTCTTCCAGGAAGGTTTTGTTTTAATTTTTGAATTAAAAAAATTAATTTTCCACTTTAATCCATAACCTATTTTTTTCTGAAAATCTGCATCCAAATATTAGCCAGATTCTGATTCCGTTTTGTTTTCTTGAGATCAGTCGAGTGCTACTGTCTGAAATCCCTCCTGGAACAGTCAGTGCTTTACTAGGGTATGTGATAAGGAGGTACATCTGGCAGGACCCAGAAGAAGGAAGGGCCTTCTCTGTCCTGGACCCCACTTTGACACTCTTTCACAAGGCACAGAAGGCCCATGGTTTTGCCAATGCGCCTGGGGAAACCCAGAGTGAGATGGAGCCCATCAAGTGGCTTGTTTGATTGATTGGGGCCGCCAGGGAGGTGGGGGTTATTGTTTTTTTATCATTTGTATATTGCATATTTTTGGAACTGCTCAGAGACACTGAGAATGAATGGACAGCCATACACATTTTATTAATTAATTATTTAAATTAAATGAGTAGTGTTGGCATTGGTCCAGTCTTTTCAAAGAGAATATCCCTCAGTATAAGGCATAGTTGTTCCCCCAAACATTGCACTTCTCACCTGTAATTTATAAATAATTCTTGGAATCAGTTTCAATTTTCTTCAGAAGAAAATGTCAGGACATGGGGGTCCTTGTGTGTGTTATAAATCAAATAGAACACAATAGAGCAAATCAATACTGCATTCTTATCAGAGAGGATACATAACTTTGCTGAGATATTTTCCAGAGTCAAAATTCTTCCAGCTTCTATTAGAAACCAAGTTTCAAATATAGAGCATGTGCTCCTTCCTTTCTGAATTATATCCTTTCTCCATATCCAACTGGTAATTAGTATATTATCTATTTTGTATATTTGTATACATAAATCATGTGATCTTCCTTCTTAAAATTAATCAGTTTCTCTTTCTGATGAGTTTTAGGCAGCATTAAATCATTCCTCTTTCACATTGAGCTTTTGGGGAAGTAAGTTCTTACTCCAAACTTCCTTGTAGATACTGTGAAAGAAAGGCAGCACAATTTTCTCTCAAAATTGGGGTAGTGATGTAGGAGGCTTGTGTTACAGAATTTATATAGGAACTTATATGTAATTGCATAGCAAAGATAATGAAGACCTTCCTCCCCAACAAGTGAGGAGTGTGAGCAATAATTTTATAACTATTTTGTAATAACTTAGTAGTCAATAATAATAAATTATTACAATTATACGCCACCCAACTCTCAGTGACTTTACTTTCTTAAATATATTCTGTAGGCATCCATTTCATCCATTCATATATAGTATACTCAAGGTACATAAACAACCTGAGGAGAGAGAATTATTTTCTTCCATTGGTCAAAATGATGAAAGGAAGTTGGGAGATTCCAAAATGTTATTTGTGGGAAGATATTGTAAGAGAAAGAATGATAGGACCTGGAGGTAGAGTGAAAAGGGAGATCAGCTGAGAATCCCTACGTTGTCACAAGAGAACTAATTCTAATCCCCCTTAAGTGCTGCTGATCCTTATCTAACTCTAAACAGATGTGGACTGTTGGTTGAGAAGATTCCTGGGCATAGGCTTTACAGCAGTAAATCAGATTAATTGAAACTTCATATGTGGGCCTAGCCTTTTGTGCCTGACAAATCTTAGTTTTTCAAACCTTATGTTTCCATCTTTTGCACACTACCAATGATGGTATCTGTGCTTATATGGGATATAGAAGTATTTATTTCATTTCACGTACATTAAAGATGTGGGACTGAGTGTAGTTCTAGGAGAATGCAGTAAGGAGGATTTGGAAATTGCTATTAAAGAAATGTATATGGATAACAGTACTGTTTCTATTTCCAATACTGTGTAAAACAAGGTGTTGAAGTCATTTGATTCTATGTATAGCAATAGCACTTACACTTATATGCCGCTTCACAGTGCTATACAGCTCTCTCTAAGCAGTTTACAGAGTCAGCATATTGGTCCCAACAATCTGCGTCCTCATTTTACTACCTTGGAAGGATGGAAGGCTAAATCATCCTTGAGCAATGAGCTGAATTAACTTGCAATACTGCATTCTAAACACTGTGCCACCACGGCTCTTATATGATCAACAGCCAATTCCCACTCAAAATGATATGGCAGTATATGTTTTAGCCTGCACTCTGGCATGTACATTCACAACAGTGTCAAAACCATATCCATGATGGATTTACATTCACAAGCCAATATGTGAACAGGAAAAATTAACGGGTAGGCAGGTCACAGAGCCACCTTCCATACTGAAAATTTCTCTCATCAACAGCATGTGCAGGTAGTCCTCGACCTAGAACAATTCATTTAGTGACTGTTCGAAGTTACAACAGGATTGAACTTTAGTGACTTATGACCATTTTTCACACTTATGACCGTTGCAGCATCCCTGTGATCATGTAATCAAAATTCAGTCGCTTGGCAACTGACTCATATTTATGATGGCTGCAGCGTCACGGGGTCATGTGATCACCTTTTGTGACCTTGTGACAAGCAACGTCAATGGGGAAGCCAGATTCACAGTTAATAACTGTGTTACTAACTTAACAATTGTAGTGATTCACTTAAGAAATGTGGCAAGAAAGGTCGTAAAATGGAGCAAAATTCACTTTGCAAATGTCTTGGTTAGCAACAAAAATTTTGGGCTCAATTGTGGTAAGTCAAGAACTACCTGTAGATAAAAAGTTATCCAGTTGTATAATATTTCAATCCTTCATGAACAAAGGCCTATAATTCTTCTCATTTCTGTTGTCATGCCAACAATAATCTATTCCAGACTATTCTGTATTTGCATAATATTAAACTCAGCAACAATAAAGAGAATAGTATAAAATATTTAGACAGTTTTTATTTATAAACCTAAGGGAATTCCCATATCTACTTATTAACCATTATCCGATATATTGTTTTTAAATTGTTTTAAGAATTATACATGACAATGTTTGATCCCTTATATTCATTCTCTTTTCTTACCTTCTCCCAGCTCAGTACGAACAGTGAAAGTAGGTCAGGTTGTATTATCAAGTTGCTGATCTTCCATTCAAATTTCAGTTGATTCTATGCTGTGTAACCTTTGGTGGAGTGGAGAATTTCTTTGCAGCTGCCTGCAGAGAATTATTCCAATTAACTTTATCTGAAAGTGAATTTATTGAATCTCTTGCTGACAGTGTACGTGCTTTGGGGAATTAGGATAGAATTCCAAGTTGTGAGACTGAAACAGTGATCCAGGACTGAAGAATTATCTTTTTTTTTTGTTTATACAGCATTCATATCAGTACAGTATCTGGACAGCATATGAGAGAGAGAGAGAGAATTCTAGCACAGTTCAAGGTTGGGAAATGATATGCAGTAAGTGGAGCAACAGTGGAAAATGTCTACACTCAGCACAATGTTACATTATGGAAAGCACCAGAATGTCTGAGTTCTCAAAAAAAGAGGCTAATCTAAACAAATAAACCCTGTCATGGCCTAGCATGGGAATTTGGTTCATGTAATACACTAAGATAATTGCTGGGTACCCAAACTACCTAACCCCTTTTTAATCTTGTTTACAGTATAGTACAAATCCACCTATGTTTTGAATTGTCTATTACAGCTTTAGGTTGGGGGATGGAGTGGTTAATAGGATTTTAAGCAGTTAACTGATACCTCTACAATACCATTCAGTGAGATCATAGGAGAGATACTGTATGTCTAATGATATCAAATATTTATATCAGGAGCTCCTGTTTTTATGAAAATTGATTTTCTTTCCCTTCCTGTGGGTTATTTTTCAATATATTATGCTTTTGAGTTTAGCTATGTTGCATATATGCATATAGCACACATTGAAACAATATTAGATGCCACACTTGTCACAAGTGTTAAATTATGACTGGTGTCATATTTAACACTCATAGTGCCCCCTCTATTGACGACAAATCCTTTGATGGAATGAATGCTTGCAGGAGAAAGAAGGGAAGAGATGATTTGTGGGTGTTTGTTGTTTTTTAGTTTCCCCTTTTCTCAGAGAAAGGATGGAGAGCCTTTGGAATTGTACGATGAGAGAGGAGGACTGCATTAAAAAATGAGACTCATGAATGTCACCACCTCATCCATTCATGGGAGAAGGATCAGAATAGCAGGAGTGAGTGCAGGGAGGAAATTAAAAACGTCAAGACAGTTGCCAAACCATGCAATCAGTGCCCTGCCCTTGTCTTTGTGCATCACAGTGCATATAAAAAAAGATGGCTTCAGTTGCATGGTTGTCATCACCATCTTGACTTTTTGATCTCCTGCCTGCCTTTACTCCTGCTCTGATCCTGCTGCCATGAATGGATAAAGAAAGCGGTGTTCACTTCAGTTGGTCTCAGGCTTAGATTCAAACATTAAAAGCAATTAGTGTTTTCATGTTACATGTGAACCCTCCCAATAAAGATGTCCTACAATCATTTGAAATGCATATGAAGTAAAACAGTCAACCCTTTGAAGAACTCTAAAGCTACACTGCTTTACATTCCTAAAGCCTCAATGGAGCTTGTTTTTTTAGGAGTTATTAAAGTTACTCAGACTACTACTAAACATTTCACCATTTTAATGTATGAAACAAAATTGTTGCTTTAAAAACATTTCCTCTTTTTAGGAAACAAACAACCACTTTAATAAACAAGGAAAACAAATATGCTACATCTAGAGTTATACTGTAACTTATGTAAATATTGGCCTACAAATGTTTGGATACTGGATCTGAATTATTATTAACAGCTATTCTTAACCTATATACAAATGTTAACTGATTCTACTTTCTCTCCTTTTAAGCATCACATATGTTTTGTATGCTGACAGTTGGTAAAGTAATAATATGGCAACAAAATTTCCTAGCATTTGAAATCAATTGCCAAGTAGCAATCCATTAAACCAAGCTTTTTTCTTCAACAGGGAGTTGTTTATCTTGCAATCATAAAAATATATAAGTACTCTATACAATTAAAAAACTTGGTTATAATAATAATGGAAGAAATAGAAAGAATAAGATATTGAGTCAGTTAGAATAATATCTGATCATCTTCATATTGCTCTACAACTTGCAGAAATTGAAAAAGTATATCTTTGGCATGCTGGACTAAATATTCATTTTGTATGTACAACTCTGTCTCTCTTCATACACAAATTATCATTTAAATTGTGCTGTATTCCATACAAGATTGTTATTAAATTGAACTTCAGTGGATATGAGGTTAGCCTTTTCTCTACAATGACACCAGATGACCATAAGGATATATTGTACACTATTTCCTTGTAATTTTTGTCCCTTTCCCTTTATTACCTTCTTCTGTCAACATTTCAGTGATATCTTATTTTTTAGTGTTGTGGTTTCAGTGGAATACAGAGGACTTCTGAAAGTTTGGTGGTATCTTAGATGATATCTATGGCTGTATAGTGTATGGCTGCTGCTCAAGGCCAGAGCCCGTTTCTCCCATGATGCATGAAATATCAAAGAAGATAATTTCTGATTCAAGGAATCTGTCAAATCCACTGGTCTGGAGTATCCTAGAATGTGGATGCTGGGGCTCCAAGTAGTATCTTGTGACTCTGATGGTCATTGGTCTCCTGTTAATAATGCTGTATGTTCTCTGCCATCCAGCTGATAAGTCTAATCAGCTATGAGAAAAAAAGAGGAGGCTGGATGCAAGATCCAACATATACGACTTACTTCATATTACAGTAAGGGCAGCTTTATGGTACCTCTGATGGTTAGTCTAGACCACTGTTCCCTCTGCTTTCTTAGACCAACCAAAAGATATATGGAGGAAGGACAGAGTTGTGTACTATTGTGGTTGTGCCTAAGCAACAACTAGTGTTAAACTATACCCGCCACCAGGGCTTTTTTTCTCATAGAACGCTCAGAACAGAGTTCCGGCACCTTTTTTGGATGGAACCTTGTAGGGTAGGCAAGGTGGTTTGTATGACATGTGTGAGTACCGGCACCTTTTTCTTTTACAAAAAAAGCACTGCCCACCACCATCCACTTCCACTGCCATCTCATGGTTATGTAATTCTGTTGGACCAGTTCCAAACATGTTATCAGAAATATTATTTAAAACAAAACAAAAATCAAACAACACAGCTAGACTGATTACAAAGACTGGTGTTAATTTAAAGACTGTGACTTGCTTAGTTTTTTTTGTTCTTGGGTGTTAGGAAACTCGTGAGAATTTCAGTAATATTTGGATATTTACTGCTGTTCCAAAAGAAAGCCAGTTTTTCTCTTATTTCTTGACTCATTTTACTTATGTAGTGAAGAACACTGCCATCAAGTGGAATTCAGTTAGAAAAGAACTTTTGTAGAAAAAACACAGAAGTGTGAGGAAGATAAGATCATTCATTCATAAAAAGCATAGGTTGACTTCAGTATCATTGGAAGTTACATAATATACAAATTTGATAAATAAATTGGTGATAATATAAATGTGGTTTATGTTCTCGGAATATGATTTAGGGATAGTGCTATATATTTCAAATTCTTGTAACTTCATATAGTACAAACTTATATATTAGAGATAAATAAATCACCCGAAATTCAATTCAAATTTATGATTTAAACTGAAGAGTGGCAATTGAATTTTATTTGAATTGGAGGAGTTATTCCATCAACTTTTCCTTCAAATCAAGCAGCAACATGGACATCAACACCACAAATGCTCAGACACAAATACTTTTGAGGTCAATGAGATTTAGCCTGTGTACCTATAACCATAGACTAACCATCATTAGGAAAGTAACCTTTAGGCTTTTATAGATGCATGTTTGGTATTCTAGCATAGAAATAAAGCCAGACATTATGATCAGACCACAGGTAATAAACAGACTATATACATAGATGTTTGAAATATATATGTGACCCATTATTATTTGAACAAGCTGGCCTGGCCTGATGGGATGGGGTTGGGTTTTTATTACTTTTAAATGTGTTTTAACCTATTGTAAGAGTTGTGGGCATTTTGTTTAATCTTTTTTTAATTTTTGTATTCTGTCTTTTTAACATGTATTGCCCTGTTCACCACCCTGAGTCCTTCGGGAGAAGGGCGGTATACAAATAAAATTAATAAAATTATTATTATTATTATTATTAATAATAATAATAATAATAATAATAATAATAATAATAATAATAATAATAATAATAATAATAATAATATAGTGGTTAGTGTTTTGGGAAGGCATTCATTAGTTCTAGGTTCAGGTCTCCATTTGATCATGGATCTCCTTGAGAATTTTTGGACAGCTGCTTTCTAGTAGGTTCCCCAAATTCAAAGGGATGTTACGAAGAGAAAATAAGAGGTGATGCCACCTATACTATCTTGGGTTCCTTACAGAAAAAGATGGGATATAAATAAAGAAGAAAGGAATGGAACTGATGGCCAGGAGTCAGCACTCTACAGAGTCAGGGAAAGTGGAGTGTATGCATGAGGGATGTATAAATCAGCCATGAGCTGATTCAGCTTTGACATTCAAAGATTTCAATATTGAACGTGAATTTAAGATTCAAGATTCACAGTCAGTATCAAAAGAGACTTACAACCTGGATCGAAAGTGCTGACAGTCAGTGGGCCCTTGTATTCATGTGACTACACTTTAGATGGTCGGCAACATCGCCACTGTTATGGACGTTTGCATCATCCCATGGTCATGTGTCCACATTTTATGAAAATTTTGCTCCAAACCGGCTGTTACATTTTTTTGGCAAAATCACAACTGCAGTGAACCATTAGTTCAATTAATCACCACAGCATTTACTTAGTGATCACCACAAAGTTATAAAATCAGGTTGGTCATGTGATCAACTCATTTTATAATTGTTACAGCTATAATAGGCAGACTCCATTATGAACGTAACTCGACTACATGTATGGAGTTGGGAGAAAATACAAGATCATAATGCAGAATTTTTTTTAAGAAAAGCAACAGAATACAACTGTGTTTCCCTCTTAAGGTGAACCTTCCCAAACAAATTTTCTAACTGTACAATGAAACCAGCACAGTAGCCCACCATGAACACCTTAATGGGTAGAATTTGGGCATAAAACTCACTCCCAGCTACTGTTAATATCAATATCAATATAATATGCTACTTATGCCACTTAATACCACTTGCTTCAACTTTGTCCCTGTAGTGGTAGTAGCAACATTTGAGACATCGCGAAGCTGGAAAGTTCACTGGATCTCCAAATTTATCTGAATTTAAGAGCACCCGATTCAATTTAACACCTTAAATTTATTCAAAGTTTTTATCTGAATAATTGATTCAGGGTGATATTTCAGACTTGCAAGATTCTGTTGTTGTAACATGACCATAAAGTAGAATTGGTCTATCTGGTCATGCTTCCTTTCTGGACTAACTTGCAAGGCTGACATCAGTCTTGCAAGTCTGAAAGTACATTTCTTCCCTGGTATCTTTACAGCCCAAGAAACTGGGGTGTGTGTGTCCTTTTTGAGACATTTGCCATGCCCACATTCCTTTTGTAAGCTAGCTGCCTCTTGTCCAATCATTCCCTGGCTGCAGTTCTTCCCCCCCTGTCTCCTCGTGTCTTTTCCACATAGCATTAGTATGAGGGTAGTAAAATATTAATATTTTTCCATTCTTATTGCATCTGCAAATAACTGCCCAGCAGCTCTGATTCTGCTCCTGGGGAGGGTTGAACCAGACATTTCTTTCAAGACTATTATGAGGAAAATGTGAGGCATTTGTCAAATACATCAAATACATACAAATACATACTACTGCAACGCTCTCTACATGGGGCTGCCCTTGAGGACCACTCGGAGGCTTCAACTGGTGCAGAATGCGGCCGCACGAGTTGTGATGGGGGTTTCCCGATACTCCCATGTAACACCTCTACTCCGTGAGCTGCATTGGCTTCCAGTTGCCCTCCGGGTGAGATTCAAGGTGCTGGTAATGACCTATAAAGCCCTAAATGGCTTGGGTCTGGGATATTTGAGGGAACACCTGCTGCCAGCATCAAGCTCCCTTCGTCCAGTGCGCTCGCAGAGAGAGGGTCTTCTCAGGGTGCCGCCGGTAAAAGATTGCCGGCGGATAACACCCAGGGGGAGGGCCTTTTCTGTGGGTGCGCCTGCCCTCTGGAACCAGCTGCCCGTGGAGCTCAGGACTACCCCTGACCTACGTTCATTCCGCCGAGACCTGAAGACTTGGCTCTTTGAGCTCTCTGACCCAGGCTGAGAATTTTAAGTGGGTTTTATTTTCAGGGATAATTTAATCTTTTATTTGTCTTTTAACTTTGTATTTTGTAATGGTATGATTTTAAAATGCCCTGTAAACCGCCCTGAGTCCTTCGGGAAAGGGCGGTATATAAATCTAATAAAATCTAAATCTAAAATCTAAATAAGGTTGTTTGGATTCAGCCCAAGCTAAACTCTGACCTTGAGGCAGATCTCATAGAGGTAACTGAGACTCAGCCTGGTTATTTAGGATGAGTTCGATTCTGTTGATCCTGATGAATTGGACAGAGTTCTTGGAACCGTTAGCTCAGCCATTTGTATGTTTGATTTATGTCTCTCCTGGCTAGCAAACTTGACAAGGAAGATGTGTGGTTGGATCCTGATGGTGGTGAATTCATTCATGAGAGAGGGGATTGTTCTATGGCTGGTTTAAGAGGTGGTGGTTTACCCCCTCCTCAAAAAGCCATTTCCGGAGCCAGTCCTTTGGGATAATTTTTGTCCCATTTCCCATCTTCTCTGTTTGGGGAAGCTTTTGAGAAGGCAGTGGTATTTGTTGCTTTATTCAATCCTGGAGGAAACAGAAAATCTGGACCCCTTTCAATGGAGTTTCAAACCTGGGTACAGGACCAAAAAGTCATTTATTGTATTGTGCACGACCTCTGGCAAGAGACAGGTGGGGATGATATATGTCCTATCCTTGCTGTCCTCAAGCTCTTGGCGGCTTGCAGTGTCATCAGTTCAGACATTCTGGACAGCTCTGGAGGCTGGAAGTAGGAGCCACAATTCCATGTACAATTCTTCTGAAGCTGGATCCAATCCATGGGGGACAGAGATCTAGCCCATAGCCATTTTTCAGTGAGACTTTTTGAGACTTGATGGTCTCCCCACTGTCAACACCTACCTGAAGCCTTTCACTGAGGATATTTTAACAACACAAAGGGAGAAATTATCACTACACTGATGATATCCAGCTCTATATTTCCTCCCAGGGCTGTCTAAGTAATGCTGTGGAGGTTCTGTCTTAGTAGTTGGAGACCGGTGGGGATTTGGACAGAGAAGAAAAGTTCAACTCTGGCAAGACTGAGTGGCGCTTAGTTTTAAGGCCAATCAGATCCAATGTTTTACCCCATCTTTGGTTCCAGATAAGGTTGGAATGCCCCAAGCAGAGCCTCATACCACTAGGTCCAACAGGACAGCTATGCGCCTAGTCTCCTCGATTAAAGAATGCCATCTAACAGTATATAGGAAGCATTTGTCCTCTAAAACACCATATCCCTCAGATTATATTGGCTCTAACCCTGCCAGGCTTTTGCAAAGTTCTGAAGACGTGGATGTTTTCCAGGGCATGAAGAATGGGAGGTTAAGATGGTCTGTGAGATGATATTGTTGCTGTTATGTGTAGGTTTTTATTTTTTTGCTGATATTCTTTTTTTGTATTGTGTTTAATGGGTTATTAGCCACCCAGAATCATATTTCAGATATATATCAGGTAGTGATATATATCAGTTCAATAATTAAATGATTAATTATACATGCAAATCATAAGGAATTAGTTTATTAGGAACTCAGGAGTCCTAACTTATTCATATAATAGGGAACAATTTTACAGTGTCTTTCTTGTAACTGACCGTAGATGTCTCTCTTGCTATGCAAAAGAGATATTTTGTCCTAGAAAAGTCTTTGTTAGTTTAGCTTTGTAATCTTGATTTCCAATAGTAAAATAAATTTGTGAGATGTGACTGATTTCACTCCTCTGACCCTTCCCACTGTTAAAAATAATGGAAGGATCATGAATGTTAGACAAATCAAGTATAGGGATAGATGGGGAACTCATCAAATTTGCAGACGACACCAAGCTGGCAGGAATAGCCAATACTCCAGAAGATAGCCTTAAGATACAGAAGGATCTGGACAGACTCGAACACTCGGCACTATCTAACAAAATGAAATTCAATAGTGAAAAAAGTAAGGTTCTACATTTAGGCAGGAAAAATCAAATGCACAGGTATAGTATAGGTGGTACCTTGCTCAATAGTAGAAACTGTGAGAGGGATCTCGGAGTCCTAGTAGACAATCACTTCAATATGAGCCAGCAGTGGGGTGCAGCTGCCAAAAAAGTCAACACAGTGCTAGGCTGCATTAACAGAGGGATAGAATCAAGATCAAGTGAAGTACTAATACCACTTTACAATGCTTTGGTAAGGCCACACCTGGAATACTGCATCCAGTTTTGGTCACCACAATGTAAAAAAGATGTCAAGACTCTAGAAAGGGTACAGAGAAGAGCAACAAAGATGATTAGGGGGCTGGAGGCTAAAACATATAGGGAACAGTTGCTGGAATTGGGTATGTGTAGTTTAACGAAGAGAAGAGTGAGGGGTGACATGATAGCAGTGTTCCAATAACTCAGGGGCTACCACAAAGAAGAGGGAGTCAAGCTACATGTGGCCCACAAAGCCATCCTGGAAACAGTGAGGGAATGGCCCCCACTGCCTTGGCCCTGGCCCAGAGACCCTCCTTCTGCCAGAAACCCTCAGATCTGTCCCACTCCTGTCCCAGCCCCCATAGGCACCCTTGATGCAAACGATGTAGAGCTGGCCATGCCCATCCAGTAGGCTATACACACTCTAGCCACGCCCACCCAGTAGGCCACGCCCACCCTGGCCATACCCACCCGGCCCCCTGAGGGCAACCGCAATGCTAATGCGGCCCTCAATGAAATTGAGTTTGACACCCCTGATATAAATAGATTCTCCATGGTCTTACTACAATTAAAAAAATTATATTGCAATATTGGAAAGATAAATGTATATTCATTCACTCAATGGACTTAAGACTTGATTACAGTTGCCACCTATAAGTGGGTGGTAGATTTTGTAGAGGTAGATTTTGTATGGATAGTATAATGAAATATTGGGCTAATTTATACAAATTATAGGTTAAAAATGATCACTATAACTATTAGAAATTTATATATATATATATATATATATATATATATATATATATATATATATATATATATATATATATATATATATGAATATATTATGTGTGTGTGTGTGTGTGTGTAGAGAGAGAGAAAGAGAGATTTTCACTATTACTGCAGTGATATACTTTGTTTCTTTTCTTTTTTCTGTTGTATTTTTTCATTTTAAGCATTTTTATGTTGGTTTTTATGTGTTTGCATTAAAACTATATGTTTTGTTTCTTTTCTTTTTCTGTAAAAGCAATAAAAAAATTAAGAAAAGGAAAATTCACAAGTCAGAATCTACAGTAGGCAGGAGAATTGGTACAAAAATTGGCCACCTACAGCCATATTTTTAAACCTAACTCTGAGAATCTGCTCAAGGATAGGTTGCAGGAAGCTGCCAGGTTTTTATAGACAGATTCCTATCCAGGAGGAGAGCTCCCCTTTACTCATCAAATAGTCTATTTTAAATCTTTAGTTTGGTGCTTCTATATCTTAGAGCTAATCCTCAAATTACAACCACAATTGGGACCAGAATGTCTGTCGCTAAGCAATATGGTCATTAAATGAGTCATATCTTATTGTATGACCTTTTTGCTGCAGTCATTAAGTGAATATGGCTCCTCTCCCCCATTGATTTTGCTTGTCAGAGATCAGAACACAAGAAGCAACTACATGGCTCTGGAAGACTGCAACTGTTATAAATACATACCGATGCCAAAAGCCACATGACCCTGGTAATACTTCAACAGTCCTAACAGTGAGGACTGGTCATAAATAACGTTTTTTCAGCATCATTGTAACTTCAACAGTCGTTAAGTGGTCATACGTTGAGGATTACCTGTACTGACACTGAACCTACTTCCATTGGCATCAGCATTTGTTAGGACTGAGCAAAAATTCAAGGATCCAAGGATTTCTTGGAATCACCAAAAACTCGTCTTTAAATATATTTCCTGCAATATCCCAGGTGGTAAATTTGTTCTCAAGGAGACAAGTCTTTCATTAAGCATGACAGTGTCTTTCCTTCTTCACATGTAAAATATTACTAATAAACTGAATGGGTTGTTGTGATGACACATTGACAGTGCTGCAAGCAAGTTAAAAAAAAAAAAGAATCCCTTCACAGTGAAATCACATGTATTCGTTATTTCATCCCTCAAAAATGTGGTTTGATACAACGCTATATGTTCTCTTACCCTAATTCTTTTTGCAGAATACTTAGAAGCAAATGATTACGCTGAAGATAACAGACATTGTAAATAATGAAAGGAAATATACTTTCAGACATTGGTTTTGTGACCCAGTTTTGTTTTTTTTGCTTCTTTGTTCTCCCATTAGAGCTTTTTCTGTGGTGAATAGATTTCTCAAGTTGGTACTCACATTTATACACTTATCATGCTAGTCCCATATTTCGTTGCATTTGTGTTTTTTGCATAACTCTTACACATTCATTCAAAGGACACGTTGGAAAAAAAGCATTTTTAGACTCTGCTCGGCTGACTCATTAGAACTCTCACCACTAACAGGTGTGCTGTGGCAGTAGTGCAGCCTGTCATATTTTACAGCTTTGTGTACGGAAATAGATTCTATAAGGCTTTTTTAGCATCATCCAGCTCACCTCTTCTCTCCCGCCTTCACGTTTCCTTTCCTAAGGATTCCTTTTATAGTTTTGCAGTTTCTCTTGATGCAGAAGGGCTAAGAGGCTTCGTGGTTACCACTTTCCCTTTTCTCTGAGAAACAGGACTACTACCCAAAGCGGGGGAGTGGAACACAGCATTGCCCCCCCCACACAGCATTTTAACTGAATCCAGGATTACCTTCAGCCTAACCATTTGCTTCTAATCCACATCTGTTCAGAAGATTGTTGTCTGCTATGTTGAATAAGGTTCAGCAGCCACAGAAAGAAAACCAGAGAAGATGAAAGGTAGCTGTTTCTGGCATGATGGTTTGATTGGTTTCAAACTCTTGCCCATGGACATCTTTTTAAGTGTGGCATAAAAATGATAAAGAGGCCTTACTGGAAACTCCAAATATTGTTCCTTAAGAAGGTATGTGTCGTTCTGGTTTTGTGTGTATATGCTTGCTTGATTTGGGGACAATTGCTTTGGTTTGATGCAGTCATAGTTATTAAAAACTCAGTTATTTCTACATGGAAAACATTCTTTCTGCACTTTCATTCTGCAGTTGTTTTGAATGGCGTAAATGTGCTATTGTTCAAAGTACGCAGATTGCAGTGCATCACAAACAAATTGTGTTGCTTAAGTAATTTCTCCCTCTTTTGCTTAGAAAGTTATGCCAGGCTTCATGTATTGCATATTTAGGGGGGGGGGAACAGAAAAGATTTAAAATTTATCCCAACCCATAAATAAGAGTGGTTAAAAGAAAGGGGAAAAAATGTAAAATGGAAACCTGGGAACAGCAAGGATAATATTCAGTTAAGTGAGCATTACTGCAGCGTGTATTTTTGCTGTTAGTTGAAGTAAGGAAGTGAGAGCAAACTTTCAATTAATTCTGCCCAGTTCCTATAGATAATTACAGAGGACAAGCTAGATTAAACATTGTCTTAGAGTCACACCTGCTTTGTGCATATGGGGATGGGGGCAGTGCCTTTGAGTCAGCGTCGCCTCCTGGCGACAGCCTGGATTAGTCCTTGCAGTTGTCTTAACAAGGTTTTCTTTCAGAAGTGGTTTGCCCTTATCTTTTTCCTAGGGCTGAGTCAGAGTGACTGTCCCAAAGTTATCCATATGACTAATCCTAATCAGGATTAGAACTCATGTTCTCCTAATTTCAACCCTGAAACCTTAACCATTACCCCACGCTGACCCTCAAGTATTGCTGTGCCAATTGTTTTAGGGCCTTCCCCAGCTTTCATCTAAAGATTGGCAAAAACCTACCCAGCAAGCTTTTTCTTTCTACCATGTTCTCATGACACTGTCTTCATTTCATCCCTGTGGCAGCTCAAAGTTGTGCTTAACCGCTGGAGTTATAATGCTCTCCCTCTTAAATAGGAAACAAAGTATGGCAGTTTTGCTGGAGGTGCAACATGATATGCTTCAGCTATTCAATTAGTTTAGTAGTCAGGTGACTGGAATTAGCTTGGTATCTACTGACCACTTCCAGCTAGTGTGGGCATGTCTGCTTATCTCCAGTTCCTGGGCAGTGTTTCAAAAATCTGTTCTTTTCAGAGCAGTAGGACAGGCTGACTTTTTCACACTGGGTCTGTGACCCAGTTCCTAGCTGGGAGACCTGGAATCAGCCCAAATAGCAACTAACCAATGACAGTAGGGCTGCAAGGTGAGTCCTAGAAAAAGGATTTTTTGCCACCACTCATCCCACATGTCTGTTAGCTATAGTTCAAGCTCTTTTTGAATAGGTTGTTACCACTCTTTTGAAAGGGTGCTGATCCTGACCTTAGTCATAGCTGGACATCACATCTGAGTGGTGATCTGACTGGGACTTACTGCAAACTGAAATGAAAGAGAATTCTTCCATTGCAACAAAAACAGCCCCGTCTACTTATTTAAATGCTGCATTATAAATGCAGATTAAATACAAAACTCACTCCTCTTCTGGAAAAGCAGCATATCACTATTCAAAGCAACTGAGATTAGCTTAGTGCTTCTTCAGAAAGGGGTTAAATTTGCCTTTTAAAATTAACCTGAGAAGCAGCTGAATGGCGCTGCTGGGGTTACCTTTTAGAAAAGCAGGACCTCCCCCCATTCATTGGGAAACCCCTAGGACTGCTAGCTATTTTATGAACTTACTGACAAAACTGCTGGGAGATAAAGATCAGCTCATCCCTTCTCTACTAACCTGGAGATCAATTGCTAGGTCCAAGAGGAGTGTCAAGACAAGTAAGGCAAAACTTTCACCATCCGTTTCTACTTTAACAGATAGCCTCCACCATTCCTAAGGGATACGTGATTTCTACACCAGGTTTTTGACAGAAGGCTAAACTTGTGAATGCAGCCATCAATCCAAACCATCCACCAGTGTTTTGTTAGGAGTGGGGTATTAATGCGGAGAAAGGGAAATGGCGGATTTAACCAAGGCTTGGTTAAATTTAACCCTACGTACTTTATACCTCCACACCATCAATACAGATTGGCAATCCAGAACAGGTGCTTTAGGGATTGGCAATGAGAACAGAAAATGTAATACTGTTTTTCTATGACTTACAGAACCATACTTTAAATCAGCAGTGAGGAAAGGTCATTAGATTTAAGACAAATAAGCTAATGTGTGCAGCATATTATTGGGTTTTAAAGATAATGTATGGTTTCTGACAGATAAACTTCTTAGTGCTTGGGTTTTCTCAATATACCCTTGAAAATAATATGAAACTTCACAGTCAAGAAACAAAAGTACAGGAATAAAGGGAAAGACAGAAACATTTAGGACCGTTTAGGGACATTTTTGTTGAATAAATAGAAGAGCTTTGATGGCATCATAAAATAACAGCTTGCATCCATGGAGACTGCTTTTCTCTGCTTTCTTCCATAACTGCTTTTAATTTTGTCTCATTCCTTCTCTATGAAGAAAAAGGTGACATGCAGGTTTTTATCCCTACGTTCAGTTTACCTTCACAAAAGCTAGTCATAGAAATTAATCTGAAAAACAGGCCTACTCAAGCCCTACAAAAAATGGGAGTGATCACATGTAAGCATTCCAGTAAACCGTGCACCCACTGACATTATTCCAATGACATCAACTTCCTACCATTGTTTATCTGGTCAGCTTATAAAGTCTTCACATGTATGTTTGTGCATGCATTAACTTTCATGTGAGCAAGGGCTCTGCTGTTTAAAGAGAATTTAACATCAGGAAGTTTAACAACACCATATTAAAAGGCAAAATCAGAAGAAAATGTGGGTTGAGAGTTTAGCCATATATATATGGTGCCAATCAGGTATGCACAGAGTCATATATGTACACCTACCTATAATGCTTTAATTGCCATAGATATTTTATTAAATAATCTCTCACACCTTGTCTACTGCCATTTATGGAATTCTAGCACCACTTTTTCTGAGAGAAAAAGAGAGGTTTAGTTCTTTGCCCTCAAAATATAACTTTGTTTTGCAGTTTCAGAATGTTGTTTTCGTTAGTGATGTTCACTGCTGAGCAGCTATTTTGGAGTGATGAAGCAAAGGTGGGTGCAGCTAAAAAAAGGGCTCAGCATAATTTAGAGCAGGAAAAACCAGGACAATTATTAGTGGTGTTTGGTGTTCCATAGCAACCTGTTCTCCTATAGAAAACTGTACTTACGGGGTATCATAATCATGTACTAGTTTTTATTCATACGCATGCCTGCTTGCTTATGTCACATAGTTTATTTTTATCAGATCAATTTATGGTTCACAAATTCTGCAGAGCTCTTGTGCTACTGTGATTTGAAATTTTCAGGTAGTCCTCGACTTACAGTCATTCGTTTAGTGACCATTCAGAGTTATAACAGCACTGGAAAAAGTGACTTATGACTGTGTCACACACCATTGCTGCATCCCCATGCTCATGTAATCAGGACTCTTGGCAACTTGCCTATATTTATGACAATTGCAGTGTCCCGTGTGAACACTTTCTGCAAGCTTCTGAGAAGCAAAGCTTATGGGGAAGCCAGAGTCACCTAACAAACGTGTTACTAACTTCACAGCAGCAGTGATTCACTTAATGATTGCAGCAAGATTGGGGCAAAGCTCACTTAACAACTTAGCAATGGAAATTTTGGGCTCAATTGTGGTTGTAAGTTGAGGAGAACCTATAGTACTCAGAGAGATTCAGACTCAGAAAGAATTGGTTTGCAGAAGGAACCAGACCTTGTAGAGTGGATGTTCTAGACTAGCGAAGAGGTCTCCAACCTTTCTCAGTTGGCGGACTGGAGGGAAAGGGAGGGGGAAGCATTTTACATGCACACCTACACAAACGGGGCTGTGAGCATGCGCAATGCAAACAGGACAGTGCTAGTGCCCATATGGCACTAGCACTTCCCCATTTTTGCTCCACGGCGCCCCATTTTCATAACAGCAGCAGCACTAGCACAAGTGGGAGTAAGTGCATGCACACACATTTATTTTATTACATTTGTATACCGCCCTTTCCCTGAGGACTCAGGGCGGTTTACAGGGAATTAAAAATCAAAACATACAAAAGTTAAAAACCAGTTAAAAATATTAAATTCACCCTGTACACTTAAAAACCCCAGTTAAAATTTTCTCCTCAGCCTGGGCCCGGGAGCTCAAAGAGCCAGGTCTTCAGGCCCCGGCGGAATGATCGGAGGTCGGGGGCAGTCCTCAGCTCCACCGGCAGCTGGTTCCAGAGGGCAGGCGCTCCCACTGAGAAGGCCCTATCCCTGGGTGTCACCCGCCGGCAATCTCTCACCGGAGGAACCCTGAGCAGACCCTCCCTGTGGGAGCGCACTGGGCGAAGGGCGTTTGATGCCGGCAGCAGGTGTTCCCTCAAATATCCCGGACCCAGGCCATGTAGGGCTTTATAGGTGATAACCAGCACCTTGAATTTCACCCGGAGGGCAACCGGAAGCCAATGCAGCTCGCGGAGTAGAGGTGTTACATGGGAGTATCGGGAAACCCCCATTACAACTCGCGCGGCCGCATTCTGCACCAGTTGAAGCCTCCGAGTGGTCTTCAAGGGCAGCCCCATGTAGAGAGCGTTACAGTAGTCCAAACGGGAGGTCACAAGCGCATGAGTGACTGTGCGTAGGGCGTCTCGGTCCAGATAGGGACGCAACTGGCGCACCAGGCGAACCTGTGCAAAAGCCCCCCTGGTCACGGCTCCTATGTGATCTTCAAAATTGAGCCGTGAATCCAGGAGGACGCCCAAGTTGCGAGCCCTATCAACGGGGGGTAACACCTCACCCCCCATCGTTAGAGGTGGAATAACATGGTTAACCCGAGACGCCGATATGCACAGCCACTCAGTCTTGGCGGGATTGAGACGAAGCCTGTTTCTCCCCATCCAGACCTGAACCGCCTCCAGGCACCGGGACATCACGGAGAGGGCATCACTGGGTTGGTTCGGGGTGGAAAGAAAGAGTTGGGTATCATCAGCGTACTGGTGATACCCCACCCCAAAACCACGAATGATCTCGCCCAGCGGCTTCATGTAGATGTTGAACAGGAGAGGTGAGAGAACCGACCCCTGAGGAACTCCACAAATGAGAGACCTCGGGGCGGATCTCTGCCCTCCTGTCAACACCGACTGCGAGCGGCCCCGGAGGTAGGAGGAGAACCACCGTAGAACGGTGCCTCCCACTCCCAACCCCCTGAGACGCCGCAGCAGGATACCATGGTCGATGGTATCGAAAGCTGCTGAGAGATCTAATAGGACCAGGACAGAGGAGCAACCCCTGTCCCTAGCCCTCCAGAGATCATTCACCAGTGCGACCAATGCCGTCTCCGTGCTGTGTCCGGGCCTGAAGCCCGATTGGTACGGGTCCAGATAATCAGTTTCCTCCAGGAACAGAGGGAGCTGATGCGCCACCACACTCTCAACAACCTTCACCAGAAAGCGAAGGGCCGTGGCCCACAAGTCGGGGACCTCTCTTCTGTTATGGTACCACCTCTATAGAAACTCCAATAACATTTTCATATTTCTTCTCTGATTGTTTCTCAGACAATGTGATGAATTCTATGTGCATCTCCTATCAGTCAAGAATTTTGGAACAATATTCATTGTAGACAATGTAGACTTTTTTCCTTTTTTTTTTTTTTTGGTCATCAAGTTTTGACACCTTGGTAGGCAACTGGTAGTACTCGGATGTTGCCATATCCTAAAAGTGGTACAATGGGTGAAAAGGTTGAAAAACCCTGAACTAGACAATGACTAACCTACTACTACTTCATCTCTCCTCCTCCTCCTCCTCCTCCTGAAAGACTTATTTTCTCAGTTGTTATCATTCCATTTTCTCAGTTGTTACCATTCCATTTGGCATCCCCAAAGGTTGTGTCCCTAGTTATTTTGTGCTTCCACACAGGGGCCACTTTAAGCCACGGAATGGTTGTGTATCCTCAATACAGTACTATTTTGACTCATCACAGAAATATAAAAAAGAAAATATTCATTTTCTATTTCTGTTTTTTATGAACTAAATGCACTACAGCAGGGCTTTTCAACCTTTTCACCCATTGTACCACTTTTAGGATATGGCAACATCTGAGTACCAAAAAAAAAAGGAAAAAAGTGATGAAGTACAGGTAGTCCTCGACTTACAACAGTTCGCTTAGTGACTGTTCGAAGTTACAATGGCACTGAAAAAAGTGCCCCCCCCAAAACCACAGCCGAGCAAGACACCTGCCTGCCCGCCTAGTGGTGCTCTTCCTCCTGTCCGAGGTTTTCATTTTTTTTGAGCATTTCTGTTGAGGATTGGCAGTGGGGGTGGTTGCAGCAGGTTTTGGTCACTTCACATGACCCTGGGACACTGTGACCGTCATAAATATGAATCAGTTGCCAAGCATCTGAATGTAAATCACAAGACTCTGGAGATGCTGCAACATTCCAGCTGATTGGTGCTTCTTCTGGGCTCAGAAACACCAGGATTATCTCCAAGATCCAGCTGGAGCCTGGTGCTGATCCTGGTGCTTCCACTGAGCCCTGACAGCCCTGCAGCTCCAGCCATGTCTCGCTCAGGCTTGTACGGTGCTGTCACTGGTTCAGCTCATTCCCCTTCCCTGCTACCATTTTGTAGGATGGTCGCGTACCGCCTGCTGGGTACCAATGTACCACAGGTGGTACCTGTACCACTGGTTGAAAAGCCCTGCACTATAGCAAGAATAGGGAATCATTTTTTAAAAGCTAGCAAGGTGCACTTAGACATGACTAACATTAGAAATGATGAGCAAATAGAGCAATTAAAAAACCAAAAACCCACAAAAAACCAGCACTGATCTGTAGAGGCCAGGATTGTTGGCAGTGGCTTCCCAAGGCTCCATCATCTCCCAGTGACTGAATTTGAAACCAACTGTGTGCAGAGCTTGTCCTTCACCAGAAGGCCATAGTCCCGCTGAGTATTTTCTTCATTGTAAATCATAGAAGATAAGGAGGAACCTGCGTGGTTGACTGTCATATCTCATTTGCATTTATGTGGTGGTACTTGATATTTTTTTTCTCCTGAAATAATCTAAGGATGTAAGATTGTCTGAATGTTGCTTATAAGAAGGGCTGCCTTTTGTCTGATGACTACTACTATTAGTGGAAACATTTGTCCTTGGGGAAAACACATTTCAATCATTAATGTCTAAGAAAAACTAGAAGAGAGAGAAAAAGAACCCCACTTTTTTTTTTCTTTCATCTTCCTTCAATTTTCCTGCTCTTAGCCATTATCAGGTCTTGTTATCTGCTTTGCCTGGTATTTTTTATGTATCGGCCTTGTAATGGTTTGCCTTGCCATGTCTCTCTTCTAGTCTTTGTTTAGTCTTTCTTGTGGGTCAGTTTGGTCTTTCTAGTATTGAGTAAGCTTTCATGGAGTGCTAGCTTCTGTGATCCTTTTTTCTTCTTCACCTGTTTGGTGTACTTGCAGCATTCCACGCCCAGCTATTTTCCTTGATCAGCAAGGTCTGTTACCATCACTTTGTCATTTTTTTCTGTTGAGGGCTTCTGGTTCTGCTTGAGTCCAGTCCACTATTCTAGCTATGTATGTGATAACTGGAATTGCCCAAGAGTTAATTGCCTTGATATTTCCTCCACTGAATTTGGACACTAAGATCTTCTTCACTCTCCTGATGTAGTCGCTTCTAACTTTCTTCTTGACTTGAAGTTATCAGCTTATTTGTAGCGATAGTCTTCATCCAAACTCTTGATATTATTTCCATAGAGCATTTTTATTCCTTCAGTTTTCACCATTTTCTCTTGGTTGATGGTGAGGATGGCACGTTTATCCAGTCAAACGTTATTATTATTTTAATTTCTTGTAACGCCAAAGTAAAGTTTCATTCTTTTCTGCTTTCCCCTCATTACATCCCATTTCTCCAGTTAATCACAAATGCCCAAAACATGGGCTTTGTGGGGGAAGAAGCCTAGACATTGGAATAGTCTGAGATTAACATTTAGGGAATTTCTAGACTAAATTGGGAATCCACTTCCACACTACAAAAGAGAAAGGCGCACGCACGCACGCACACAAACTCCTACACAGTTGAGTCACTGAGATATGAGCCAAGAAGCCTTTTTATTCCTCTGCAAGCCATTTCCCCATGCCCCATGGTTTATTCCCCTCCCTCTCCCTGACCCACACGTTAGTCTTTCTCCTCTTGCTTTCATTCTGACCTGTGCAATCAATCTGTGTCAGCATCTCTAGACATCAAGAATGAGGAACTGTGCAATATTTCTACCAGCACATCTCTCACAACATTGTGCTGGCATGGGAGACAAGTAAAATGCACTGCTCTAATTAAGATATGCTTACTACAGAGAAACAACCTTAAAATGTTCATGGGTCTTTTGAGATTTGGCTGATTAACATTTCTGCATCTTATTTACAGTACATGGGGATTGTATATACTATTTTCTAATAACTGTTGTAAGAAGAATAATAGATGGTTCCAATCAGTTTTTTAGAGCTATTTCGCCTTTTCTCTTAGTTTTCTTCTCTAGCTTTCATGACACAGAAAGCAACTGCACCTCACTGCAGCCTGGTATTGACAACAGAATGAAAAAAGGTGCTCGGCAGAGATTCTCAGGCTGGGTTCTCTCTGCTATATCATTTCGGTGCTCATTTATGGTAGTAAGATATTTTACTTCTGGCTATTTTCCTAATCTGTTTATAATTGGAACTGGGGATGGTGAAAATCAAGCTATAATTTGATTTATCTTCAGGTTTATATCTCTGCTCTTTCTCTAGCCTCCTATATTGCTTTCCTGTCACTCTTTTTCTGAAGATACACAGTTGTTTCCCTAGACCAGAGGTCCCCAACCTTTTGGGCATCAGGGACCGGTTCTGGTGGATAGAGGTTTTCCCGCAGACTGGAGGCTGTGTGGCTTTGTGCGCTGCCTGCATTTTGCAGATGGGGCTTTGCTTGTTTGTACAGACAGGTTGCTGACATGCCGCAGCCTTCTACTGGTCCACGGACCGGGGGTTGGGGACCCCTGCCCTAGACTTCCCTTCCTCTTGTTCTCCTCTGCTATTGTCACAGCCATGCAGACAAACTCTCTGGAACTCTCTGGAACTCTCTTCATTGCAGAGTTTTCTTAATTGCCAGTCTTTTGCTTTATTTTCTTTTAGGCAAGTAAATTATGACTTCATTAGCCATCCATAACTAATCAAAATATGGGGAGATTTTATGGATTTAAAACATGTTAAAAATTACATTCTAATAGGGTTTGAAGATCTGTGGAGCCACACTAAGACTTTTGGACATTTCATTCATCCATGGGGTTTTCATGTGTACCTTTAGGTAATATGAAATGCTACTTTGTGATGTGGAGTGACATTGCAAAGTACAGTTGAATTACTTATAAACAGAACACCATTAATTCATGGTTTATATTTTAGCAGGGGGAGAAGTCCAACTGTAAATAAGTTTTTCCTGACTAGTTTATTTTGAGAATTGCATACAAGGCTCGAACCTATAGACCTTTCTTCCTTAATTATCCATTTTTCTGCTATTTCCCATGTTAGAAAGCCTTAAATTGATGAATACATAGTCTGATTCATTGTAAAATACATCAAAATTAGCGTGTACACATTGATGCTGCATTTAGAACATTTCCGTGACTTCTTTATATTATCAGGTAAATGTTCTTTTTTTCTACGGCTTCTTAAAGTACACTGCTGAATGATTAGTAGTCTAACATTTAAAAATATAATCTTGGCATGAGAATAGCTGTGGAAACCAGCACTGAAAGTTTGATAGCATGCCATTCCCTCATCAGGAGAACAAAGCCTCCAAAGATTTAAAAGCCTCTAAATTCTCTTTAAATGTACATTAATTTCTGTGATGGTCCTTAAGACTACATGAGAAGAACAAGACATCCTGTCAGGTCTTGATTACGTCTTTCACTTCTGTTCTTTTCAGTAGGCCTGAACAGCAAAATAACATTCCATTTATTGCTGATTTTCTCAGAATGAACCTCTTAGAACAATGCAAAGCTTTTCAAACAAATGCTTTGGAAATTATATTAGTGTGCAGAGCCTTCCCCTTGGAGCATTAAAGCACCTGCATCTTTTGAATGATTTGTGGGGTTGCTTCCAGTGATTTACACAGGCATGTGCAAGCATAGTCATAACCATTGGGGCGGCCCACATATAGGCAGCTAAGCTAGCTTTCAAAACAACCACTCAAGTCTTCCAAAGAGCAAACTATTTTAAAGTTTTGAGGAGCAGTGCTTTACTCACAACGACAGACTTTGCAAAGCACCTTTTTTTAATGCTTTGTGTTTAATTTTCAGTTTTCCAAAACCGGTTGTGTTTTAAAATATGTGTTTATTTCCATCGTATAGTAATCATAAAATAAGAAAATATTGCCCCTGTTAAATTACCGTTCAAAGTGGAGCTGTAGCTTAGTGTAACTATGGTACAGTTAACTACAATGTTATTTGGTTCAATCTCTAGTTGCTGACTCCCAGGAGAGTATATGTTGATGTCTTTATACTGAGAGTCCTCCTCCACTCACCTCTAATTACAACAGACATTTCCATAATGTTGCTTTTATCCTGTTCCATAAGTGAGACAGGCTTGGCTCACCCTTAGTTATATAAATGTGAAA
Source organism: Vipera ursinii (assembly GCF_947247035.1). NCBI lineage: Eukaryota > Metazoa > Chordata > Lepidosauria > Squamata > Viperidae > Vipera > Vipera ursinii. Next base: position 281,221,408 of record NC_139512.1, on the reverse strand, counting down.
GTGGTATTTTCCCTATTACGTTGACACAGTTCAAAGGTAAGCCCTATAGCAGACATGTCAAACACAAGGCCCGGGGCCCAGATCCGGCCCGCGAAGTGGTTTCATGCGGCCCGCGAAGCCATCCTGGAAACAGTGAGGGAACGGCCCCCACTGCCTTGGCCCTGGCCCAGAGACCCTCCTCCTGCCAGAGACCTTCAGATCTGTCCCACTCCTGCCCAGGCCCCCATAGGCACCCTTGATGTGAACGATGTAGAGCTGGCCACGCCCACCCAGTAGGCCATAAGCACTCTAGCCACACCCATCCAGTAGGCCACACCCACCCAGGCCATACCCACCCGGCCCCCTGAGGGCAACTGCAATTCTGATGCGGCCCTCAATGAAATTGAGTTTGACACCCCTGCCCTATAGAATCTCTTAGGTTTTGTCACTCTTAAGTCAGGGATGCAATGGCCTGAAAAAAAGAATCAATCAAGGGCTTTGTGACAAGTTGTGGAGCAGAGTTTCCATGACTTCTCCATGCAAAGGTGAAGGAGTATATTTTATTTATGCCATCTAAATGATAATGTTTTGATGTAACATTAAGCTAGCATGAAGCATAAGCAATAATAAAGTTTTCTTAATAACTTCCCCTTAATACCTTCCCTTTATTTATTTTTAAATGTGTTTTTCCCCCATTTTCTTTACAAATATTATATATATTTTAGCAGTCCCACACAAATTTTACAGTAATGCTTTTAAATGACATGATTCTTAATGCAGTTATGTGCTTTTATTTCCCTTTCCAGTCTCCCCTTTTTCTTATAAGAGGTCATAGCTTTGTGTTTGTTGCATATTGCGTTGTCTGCAAATATATCTGGGGCATAGATTTTACTACCATGTTTGCCTGGGGTTGGGTGAGTGGCTTTAAGAGAAGACAGCTGTTAAAACAAACAAATGGACAAAGTGAGCATATGGCCGAAGCCTCCATGATTGAAAAAATATGGATGCCTTTGAAGATTAGGCATTAATTTGGAAGGAAGCTGGGGTTGTTTTGCTCAGTGTTAACCATTTCTGTAAGGTCTAAAAAAAAAAGAACTGTTACTCTGCGTTGTTTCTCTCCCTGCTCAGTTTGTCTTTCCTTCCCTTCCTCTCCATTAGTCTTGTCCCTCTTTTCTTCTTTCACATCATCCAATGCACCTTTCCATTCCCCCCCTTGCTCCCATTCTTCATCTTTTTTTTGTTTTTATTTTTTATTTTAATCCCATTTATATCCCGCCTTTCTCCGAAGACTCAGGGCAGAGTACAATTTAAGCACAAACCAATGTGCTTATCAATAGCCTTCATTCTATGTAGACGCCTGCTTATTAGGGCTTTCAGGCCCCCCCAAGCGGCATTATTACAAAGTCAGCTTAATTGCCCCCAACAATCTGGGTCCTCATTTTACCTACCTCAGAAGGATGGAAGGCTGAGTCAACCTTGAGCCTGGTGGGACTCGAACCTGCACTAATTGCAGGCAGCTGGTGTTACTTAAGGAGGCATTAGCCCACTGCTCCACCAAGGCTTGTTCCTGTGAATACATACGTATTTTTATTTGTGAAAGCAGTGCACATGAGAATATTTATTAGTTATGCAGATGAAGGGGAAACTGTTCTTCACTTACTTGTTTGGTCAAGTTGTACCGCATTTTAATTATTAATTTAATCACTTTCCTTATTGTACAGGTTATTCATTTTAATCAGTCCTTATTAACTGAATGACTATTTTTAGTTCATGCTTGTCCTTTCTCAGAATGTACGTATACGTGTGTATACATAATCAGATATAAAACATGAAGACATTGAGAAGAAAATTTCCAGGACTGATCTTAGATCACGTTTGCACTAAATACTAAGCTTTGCAGCCTGTTTGGGTGAAATTATATTCCAGTCATGAATAGCATAACCACTTCTTTTGTAATATTGCAGTAAAATAGGTACCCGTTTGCATCTATTTATATATAATCAACGCTCTCAGGAATCTCAAAATATTTTCTGCAAAAATGCAGATGTTAATAAGGTTAATTTCATCTTGGAAGTGTGGAAAACTGTTGGCAAACTAAGGCAATAAGGATCATAATTGTTAACTAATGAAGAACACTAACTGATGTGTTTAATTGAAATGGTTTACAAGTAATCTTAATGCAATTTTCAACATTTTTCAACAAGTACAGTGCTGAAAATTGCTGCTATCAAACTGAATCATGTTGTCGGGCTATAACTCTTGCTAGACCTTGCTCTCTTTCTGTTTCAGTCTATTGTGAGCCACATCTGTTCAGGTTCAGAACGGCAAAAAAAGGCTTAAGCTCATGAAAGAAAGCTGTGCCCACGTAGAACACCCACATACCGTATTTTCAAATATATTTTTGTTTTGCTTACATGCAGTATAATAGTGGAAGCGGAAAAAGCTTCCATTAATGAAAACTGAAGGACTGTTTATTACCACTGACACACAGTTTTAAAAAAAATAAACTATTTTGTTCTGAAGCTCATAGACATTGTCTAATGAGATGGTAAAGACTTGGAAGACTTGATTAGTACTGTACTTTGGATCTTAGTACTTCACATCAATAAATTCCTGAGACAGCTCTAATTTACATTTATTTTTCTTAAAATCGTGAGAGCCAAACAAGAGATATTGAATCAGCTATTGCTGGATCTGATCATTTAGATTAATTTAATAGCAGTGGCGTCCAATTGCTGTACCGAAAACAGATGCATCACTGTTCTGCCAAAAACAGGTACTCTTTTATATTAGAAGGGCAAGCTGTGATGAGAAAAATCAAAACAACAAGAGCTGATAGCAGAATAGAAACAATAAGAGCCATGTGTTATTCAATCGTTACGCTAGAAATAGAAAAAAAAATGGTATTTTCTATCTAAAATACCCTCTCTTTTTACGAAGTATACAATTTTTTCTTTCTTATATGTTCTTATCCTCACCAAGTAAAATGGTATAGTGATAATTCTAGAAAAGGTAGAAGGAAGCCAAACTTAATACGTACCAAAATTAGATTCAGTTACTGTGGCTGGTAATGTGAACTCTGGTATAGGGAAATTAGCATCTTGCTTGGGTCACATCCATTGACAACACCAACATTTGCTTAATAAGTAACAGATGTGTAATAGCTTGTTTGGATTAACTTTATCCGGCAAACTATCCACCTTTTCCACCATAGTACTGAACCCATAATAAGCAAAGTGACTTGATTAGACTAACAAGAGCGAACCACACCAGTCTTGGGAAGTCAAATTGTCTGGATGTCAAATTGTGGGAATGTTATTCCATTTTCTTAAAGAGGACACCCAACAACAGAGGAGAAGTAACAAATGCATAATGGCCCACCTCTGTGAATTATTTACAACCCTTCCAGTTCTGTAAATTTCCATCTGATTATATAGCAAGCAAACAGAGAACGTGTGGTTCTCCTGTCAGGGATCCATTCATTCACTACTGAGGAATTGCACCAGGTGGGAAATTGCATGCTAACACACAATATAAACCTAGAGCAATTATGCTGTTTCCTAAAAGCTTTTCAAGTGTCCAAGTTAAAAATTCTTGAGGTAACGGCTATTTAATTGCATAAACGTCATGCATTTCTAACCTTAAGATTTATATATTTATTTAATCTAAAGTTACAAAACAAAACAAAACAAAATTATATCTTGCCTTTGTCCTGGAGTTCAAGACATCATACATAGAATTTCCTCCTCTATGTATGAGAACAAAGTAATGTCAGGAGGCTTTTAATATACATATCTTTATAATATTAAGGTCTTTTATACAGACTTCTGGGAGTTGCAGTGCTAATACATTTAGAAAATGCTACTTAAGAAGTTTGTGCAGTCAGCCTATACCGTACATAGAATCTTACAAAAATGTCAGCAAAGGCCTGGAAAAATGCTGTGATTCTTCTCTCACATGTTCAATATTTGCTTTTGAGTTATACAAAGAGAGCTTATATAGCTTTCAAAAATGTAATAAATAAATCAATTATTAAAGCCATACAACCAAAATACATAAATGTAGAGAGTATGATTGATCAAAGGAAAGATTGGAGCAATAAGAAGGGGTTTTTTTAAATCTCTAAATCCTAAAATATTTTCAATGAATGAATTAAATAACTGACTATGAGTAAATTGATAAAGACAAAAATTATAATGTTGCATATCTCATACATGAACCATAGTGTCGCAGTGGTTAGAATGCAGTATTGCAGGCTAACACAGCCAGGAATTCGATCCTGATCGGCTCAAGGTTGACTCAGCTTTCCATCCTTC